>NC_072404.2:136817575-137120606 GCF_028858775.2 Pan troglodytes
AAGGCTACAGTGAGTTATGATCACACCACTGCACTCCAGTCTGCAGAACAGTGGGGTACCCTGTCTTTGTAAATAATTTAAAAATAAAATGAAAAATTCTGTTACAGGAATTTAATTTAAAAAAGAAAATTGGAAGAAAAAAACTCACTGAAGTTAGAAAAATCATGAATAGCAGATTTTCAAAATTAGATTAAAAATAAGGGAAATATAAGAATAGCTTCAATCAAATGGAGCAGGCCAATGAAGAAGAAAAAGAATATTAATGGGTACACTGGAGAGACTTAGGGGTATTACAACACTTAATTTCCTCCTCTGAGAGGAAGTCAGCCGATTGTGTCTCAAAGAATTGCATTAAAAGAAAGTACAAAACCTTTTAAAAGTTCAAAGATTTTGGGAAATTACCTGGTTCAGTCTACTCAATCAGATTAAAAAGTACTGCATGATATTAAGTAATTTAGTCAATGCCACTCTTGAAATAACTAAATACAGAATCAGTGCTTCAAATCCTGATCATCTGATCCCAAGAACAGAGACGCTTCTGGACTAAATTCAAGACAAACTTTTGCTATTATACCAAGGTCTCACAAAAATCTATCTAGCTCAGAGCTAACATAAAAATCTTTTGCTATTTGGGTCTTGCACCTTTCAGCTTTAAGAAATGGGCATAAAAATAAAAATAAAAAAAGATTCCCTGCTTTAGAGAAAATAAAGTAGCTTTATGAGTGCCCAGGCTGTCTTATTCATAGTATCCATGATATCTACAATTACTGGTACATGGTAGGCACTCCAATATTTTTAAGAGTATAAAAATTTTTGAAAAATGAATCATTTAAAACCTAAAATATATGGTGGAAAATATATGAGTCTTCTGATACCCCCTCAGGGAACATTACTTTTTGCCATTCCATAGCCTCTTAGCCTTTTGGCTGTCTTTTCCAATTTCCTTTTCCTTTTTAATGTATCTTCATAAATTATGAAAGATTAGTTGACAATGCTTAAGGCAGCAATCCATATTAAAACTCTGTAATTGTAATAAAACATGCATTAAGTTTATTTTTAAAGTCACTTTAAGCCAGTAGTGTCTTATTTTTACTCCCTTTTGAAACAGAAGCCCCTTACAATGAGGATTTTGAGGAACCTGTCCTGTGTCCCTCTTACAAAGTTCCCATTGGTAATTCAGAGAGGTCCTCAGGTTGAGAACCGCTGGACTGAACTCCTTTTATTGGCTCCAACTCTTCTTATTTCTTCCTATGAAGAAATGCTAGTCTTTACTGAGTTGAGAAAACATTACAGGAATCTGTGAAACAAAGCTTCTAATACCTGTATAAAACTGAAAACCTTGTGACTTTATTGGTAAACAGCCAAGAAACACAAGAGACTACTAGTAGCCTCTAGAAAGAGGTACAGGTCGATGAAGTGACCAAAACCGGATGCTGATTTGCTGATTCTGCCAATTTCTTGTTAAATGGCTTTCAGTAAGTGATTAACTTTTATTTTCTAAATTCAATAGAGATCTGCTGGTACTCTGTAAGATACTGTATGACTAATAGTAACGTTTCCCAAGACTTAAGAAAACTGCAAATTGGCCACAAGTCCAAGGGGTCGGGGCCTCTGCTATCAGCATTGACCTTTACTCTCTGGGAGTTCATATTTTCATCTGTAAAACTAGGAAAGATAAAGGGACTTATTCACTGAGCTGTTGTGAGAATAAATGAGCACACGAAACCATTTGGCAGTGCCTAGTACACAGTAAGCAATCTAATATTATTTATGTCATTGTATCCATATATATGTATGGATACATACATATACATGGATACATACATATACATGGATACATACATATATATGGATACATACATACATATATATATATATGGATACATACACCTGGCTAATTTTTTTTATTTTTTAGTAGAGACAAGGTTTCACCACGTTGGCCAAAAAGAAACAAAGGAAAAGTCCTATCAATTAGATAGCAGTTCTGTATTACAGGCAATAATATTTTTTCTTAAAAAAAAAAAAGGTAGAGGATGATGGAAACCGCTCCTCCCACAAGTAAAACAGCTGGAGCTCTCAAATTGCCAGTCCGTCACTCACATATTCAGATCTAGGGCCACTAATCATCATCCGTGGTCCCGAGCTGTGAGGGCAGTAGCAAACAAATGGGAAGAAAAAGAAGAGACACCGAACATCAAAGGGCTGGATAGGTTGTAAAAAACCAAAAGTACCTCTAGTATAGGCGACACTAAAACTTTACAAGTGAGTCAAAACGGCCCCCTATGGAGTTGGAATGCAACACCCAACTCCGTCCCCACCTCTCAGAGCTCTCAGCCTACACGCTGCAGGGGCGCGAGCCACAGCCAACCTGGGGAAGATGCGACCCAGGTGCCCGCCCCAGGCCGGGGCGCCGAGTGCCAGCGCCAGGTGCAGACGCCGCCCCGTCTCCGCGGAGCCCGGGGATGCCCACGCCGGGGCGGCGGCCGGGAACCCCGGCCAGCGGCTCTCCGGGACCCCAGTCCCGCCTGCGCCCTCTCCAACGTCCGGACACGCCGTGACAACGCGGCCGGGCCCGGGGCCCGCCCCCGGCCGGTGACCGCAGAGTGCGCGGAGGCTGAAGTCGTAGGTGGGCGTCTGGCTCCCCCGGCCTCCTCCATCCCTCCCCGAACCTGAGCCCCGGCTCCGTCCGCCTCCCAGCCGTCTCACCGGCCTCCCGCCCGCCTCTCCGCCGTGCGCGCCCGCCTTCCGGCCTCCCAGCGCTCAGTCCTGCCGGAGGCCGACGGGAGCCGCCGCCTCCAGCTCGCGCCTCCGCTTCCTCTCGGACTCCTCCGGCTGCCCCTCACCCCCGCAAGTGGCAGGAGAAAGCCAGCTCGCCGCTGGGCCTCCTCCCACGCTTCCCCGCCGCGACCAATGGGCCCCCGCCGCCGGGAAGCCGCGCCCGCCCCCTGGCGGTGGAGGACCAAGAGGGCGCCCGGGCCGGCCAGAGGGAAGGGCCGGAGAGCGGAGGGAGGGGTCTGCGGTCCCGCCCGCCGCCCCCGGCCAGGCGCTGCACAATCTGAACTTGCCACGTGGGAGCTGCTGCCGCCGCGGCGGCCCTGCGCCGGGTGGCACTACGGGAGGGAGAAAAATGTGTCACCGCCGTCTCCCCACCGTTTACACGCACAAAATCCCAGCCTCAAGGGCAAAACATTTTAAATGACCCACCCATCCTAGAGATGCGCCAGCTAGGTCATCTTATATATCTTGAGATAGCTGAGATGGTCAGATCAACCAAGGACCTTGGGTTATTTGCCGTTTGACTTCTTGAACCCTAGGAAACTGATTCTGAAAATCCTACTGTCCAGCGTCATTAGAATTCTGATCACCTTTAATGCACCACCCAAGAAGAAAAGTAGTCCTTGCATTTTCCAAGTCACGTTTATTTTTTAAATTATAACATACACAATAGTTAGAAATATTTTTTCTCAGAAGATTTCCTACAATTGTGTTGATAATTGGGAAGTTAATCCAAATCTTACTACATAAGACCTTAGAATGCAAAATTATTTCATAATTCAGATCCATATTCTAAAATAATGAATAACAATTACTTAGTATTTGACAGAATATTGGGATCATCAGTGGTTGCAGAAATTAAATTGCATTTAAAAATAGGGTTTGACTATAGTGTGTTAATATAGAATTGATAATCTACCAAATTTTAGCTTTCCTCCAAAAATATAAAACACACAAACTAATAGTAACTATGAATTCTGGAGTTTGTGATCCGTGATCAGGGGAGAAAGCATGAAATGAATTCTCATTGTCTTCCATGTGCCAATATTATGCTATTTGTGTATTACTTAAATCAAAAAACTAAGACTCCAAAACTGAGTTTAAATATCTTGCTCAAAAATACAAGATAGTAAGTTATGAAGCTGGAATTCCGGCCTAGCTTCATGTAGCTCCAAGTAAACAAAAAGGCACTTTGCTTATTATAGTACCAAAAAATCGTAACACTTACTGTACACATGCCTCTCCTAGACTGCTATGTCTCACTGAAAGAGTTTATGAAGCCTCTTGAGTAGGGAGGTCACGGTATATTTCTGAAAGAGCAATCTGCTCTGTAACCGAGCCAACCAGATTGGAAATTACATGTGACATATTCTTATAGCACCACACCTGAAACAATTCCTGTGCATAAAGTCTAATGTGTTAGTAGCCTATTCTCCACTGACCATAAGATATAGCTTAGAACCCTTTGGTAGGTAATGAAATTAATAACAATGGGTCACAACCAACATTTTGTTGCTGTTGATTCACTGAAAAATAGAAAAAAAAAAAAACAGTTCAAAGCATAAATTCAGGATAAGTATTCTTCATGAAACATTTGTACAGCATCATGTGTGGGTGAGTGTCTGTGTGTCTATGTCCTCGATACAGTAGAAATAATATTTCTTAATATGGGTTTCAATTTTTTTAACATTGGTAAATCACTTCTTTAGGACTCCTGTTAATCAGCCAGTTCTTACACCTATAAAAGAGTAAGGATAACTTCCTACTTTTACTTGGCAGGAGGTAGGGGAGCCAGGAGAAGTAATCAGGATTAATGATTAAGCTTAATAAAACCACAGAGCTTTACAGCTCCAGGAGGTATAAGCCAAAGGTGTTGGCTATTACAATAACTACCGATAATTTATATTACCTAATAATAGCTACTGATAATGTATATTTCTAAAGCTGATATTTATTGTGTGCTTATTGTGCACCAGGTACTTTTCTAAGCACTTTGTATATATAGACTTATTTAATTCTCACAATAATCCTATAAATACAGCGGAGAAAAGTGAAACTTGCTCAAGGTCCTTCTGCTATGACCAGACAGAGCTAAGATTCAAACTCATGTGCTCAACTTCAAAGCCCAACTTTTTTGTTGACTCGAAAAGAATATACAGAGAGTGTGACATCCAGCTTCTGAGTGTCATCCTTCATAGCACAAGCAACAAAAGAGAGGATTAAATATGGATGATGTTGAGAAAGGCAAGAAGATTTGTATTCAGAAGTGTGCCCAGTGCCACACTGTGGAAAAGGCAGGCAAGCACAGGACTGGGCCTAATCTCCATGGTCTCTTCGGATGGAAGACAGGCCAAGCCGTTGGATTATTTTACACAGATGCCATTAAGAACAAAGGCATCACCTTGGGAGAGGATACACTGATGGAGTATTTGGAGAATCCCAAGAAGCACATCTCTGGAACAAAGTGATCTTTGCCAGCATTAAGAAGAAGGCAGAAAGAGCAGACTTGATAGCTTATCTCAAAAAAGCTATTAATGAATAATAATTGGCCACTGCCTTATTTATTACAAAACAGAAATGTCTTATGACTTTTTTATGTGTACCATAATTTAATAGACCTCACACACCAGAATTCAGATCATGAATAACTGACAGAATATTTTGTTGAGCAGTCCTGATGTAAAACTAAGACTGGCTTGCAGTTAAATGAATATGTTCAGTTTTTTGAATTTTAATAGTAATCCAATTCAGTAAATGCTATCACTGTTTACCCTTTCTAAAGACATGATTTGATTAGACCTCGTTGGTAATGTTCAACTTTTCACAAAGATGGTGAATGCCATCTTAAAACATATTGGAGATTGGTTTTATATTTAGATTTATATAACTGGTTATGTGAATATATTTAAATACTGGAGAAATTCCTTCACTATCTCAGAACCAAGCAAGATTCACCTATGTTTTGTGTTCATTTGCCTCTTAAAGGCAAGGGTTGAAGATAAGGTAGCAATGTCTACTTTATATTTTTGGCCTTAACTCTGTTAATCTAACTAGAATTCCCTGTATTTAAAATAGTTCCTTTTACTTATTGAAAGGCATTTTAGTGTGGTGTATGTGTAATATCAAATAAAGATTATTTAACACTTCTCACATTTTATAGATGATCTGTAATATAATATGCTTTTAAAATAGTAGCAAGTTAAACTTCACTCTTGAATTATTTACAATCTAAGTCAAACTAAGTTATAATTTAGGATTGTCTTTAAACAGCCATTCAGAGGCTGGGCGTGGTAGATCATGAGGTCAGGAGATTGAGACCATCCTGGCTAACACGGTGAAACCCGTCTCTACTAAAAATACAAAAAATTAGCCGGGCATAGTGGCGGGCACCTGTAGTCCCAGCTACTGGGGAGGCTGAGGCAGGAGAATGACGTGAACCTGGGAGGCAGAGCTTGCAGTGAGCTGAGATCGCACCACTGCACTCCAGCCTGGGTCACAGAGTGAGATTCTGTCTCAAAAAAAAAAAAAAAAAAAAGCCATTCAGAAACAGAAAATTGTAGAACTGCTGTGTATTTGTGATTGGGAATGGTGCTTTTGCCAACTTAAAATGATTAAAGTAGAGGAGATATACACAAATTTTAAAATTATATGTGATCATAAGGCTTAAAAACAAAACCACAGATCATGATTAAAAGAAAGGAATGTTCATTGTCTCTTCAATAGGTGCCATATTTTATATAAAACTATAACCTGCTTTATATTACTGTAACTATATAAGAATATATAAAAAATGTATATATAAGAATTAGATAATATTGTTAAATACAAAATTTCCAAAAAGCCTCAGAATTTTAATTGCACCCACCCTCAAGAAGAAGAGTCCACTTGGTATCATTTTTCTGTATATGGAGTAGTAAATTATAGGCAAATATGGCTACCAACAATTCCCCCATTCCTGTAAGTTCATGCCACTTTGTTTTTTACCATCTAGAGATCAATCTATATCTTCTTCTCTTGAACCTAGGCTGGCCCCGGGACTTATTCTGACCCATAGAATGCATGGAGGAGATCTTATGTGACTTATGGGCTTAGACCCTAAGAGACCTTGCAGCTTCCATTTTCACTAGCCTCAGGATCTAGTCACCATATAGGAAACTCAGACGACTACTGAATAATGAGAAACTACATGCAGAAAGAGAGAGGCCTAGCTCTCTCTCTCCATCCACACCATCCCAACCACTTCCCCAAGGCACCAGCTATATGAGTAAAGTCGTGTTGCATGTTCTAGCTCCAGCTAAGCTCCTACCTGAGTATATCACATGAGTAACTCCAGACAGTACCACATGGAGCATAACTGCCCAGCTTAGACCAACAAACCCACAGAAACTTGAGAAATAACATACTTAAAAAAAAATTTACTAAGTATTGTGGTAGTTTGTTACACAGCAATAAATAACTGAATCAGGGAAGAAAACATTTGTGGGGGGAAAAGAGTTGACCAACTCTGGAGGTAGGATTACTTTAAAATATTCAAGCATGTTTATATTGGATTATAAACTCAAACCTGTGGCAAGATGGCCAGAAACTTGCCTAGCTTTTAAAGAATATAGCAGAAGAGAGAGAAAAAGAGAGGTAAAATAATAAAACCGAAAGTAAACGTGTCAAATTTTATATCTATACAGGTTAAAATACCACATCTAAGTGTCATTTGGAAACTATTATTCAGAGTTTTTATAAAAATGTGAATTTAAAACCCTTAAACTTCATCCTTGCCTGTAAGGGCAAAATAGTACAGTTCAAAAAGCTGGAGTGCTCACAGATTTCATGGCACTGTATTTGATACATTAGCAACACAGCCTATAAAATGTGGTTTAATTTACTATGAAACATGGAGGATACAGTAGAATGGCATTACAGCAAATGTATCTGCACAAAAAAGACTCTAAGTTTTTAATCTATTACTTTTCTAGTAACATACAAGAAAATTCTAGATACCATAAAAATTTGAATTTTTAAATGAATTGAATAAAAAATAAATATTCAAATAAATTTAACTTTTGATTTCACTGCATAGGGGATTCTAGTTTGGATTTGATGTTTTAATAGGTCTTTCAGTGTGGGAAAATTTAGCATTTTTGTCTTGCTTATGAATCATGTTAAATGATATACTGTATATGGTAACCCATATCTAAAAAATGTATTGGAATCATGACTGCAAAATAACTTCCCTTTCCTTGAAATTGTGCACAAATGTGAATTATAAGCAACTATTAAGGTTACTAGTGGCTTCCTCTGAAGACTAATTTATAATTCTGTCATAAAATATTACCCTCTAGAAAAATTTCTGACTCAGCATCATATTCTACAAAATACTTTTTTTGAAGTCTTATATGGCAGTGTTAACTGTTGGTAATGCCAAACAATGATGTAGTAACCGTGGATTTGCCTAAATATATCACACGCACACACACACACACACACACACACAGACACATACACACCTTGCATATACATAATACACACATAGTGTATAAGGTGTTTAGAAATTTATATTTATCAGACTTTTGGAGAAAATGCTTTATGTTTTTCACTGCCACAGAATAAATGGGAAAATGTGACTACACCCCTAACGTTCATATAAATCTAAGTAAGTACAATGAGTAAGCTTCATATTAAGTCATCTGAAAACACTTCTATCCACATTCCATTTTTTAAAAAGTCTACCAAAAAACTCTCAGAGAAGAAGCAACTGAACAAATACTGAAAAAAGTGTCTGTTTTCCTGCAACATAATTGCTTAAGTCTGTAACTTCAGTTCTTTATTAAGAACTGACTATGGGAACCCTTTAGTCTAAGCACAAAAGGACTCACTGTGACGACGGCATTTTTATTAAACATTAAGATCTCTAGTTACATTAAATTGGAATGCATTGTTTGCTTTGAAAGGCAAAACAGTAGAAATATGAGTAGCAAAACATCATTCAATTGTTAGTATTGCATAAAGACCTGTTCTCTGGTGAATTTCATGGTCACTACAGATAGTTCAGCAACACACTCCAGCAGGCCAAAATCCCATGTGGTCATAACAAGTCTAAGAAATATATAATAGAAAAACAAACACAAAATAAATATATATGTATATGTATATATACACTGCATATTGTTATTGCAATCTTTGTGTGCTTTTTCAGGTATTATATAGTCTCATAAATTTGTTGGCTATTTTTCCTAATATGACTTATTTCAATAATACTTGTTCCAAGGAATTAGATGGAAACATTGGAATTCTAGACAATGACATTGACCTTCAAAACTTACAGGCTGGCAGTATTTTATGTGCAACAATGCTTTTCCCTGATGTACCTGTGACCTAGATAGGAAGCTGGAATCAGCCTAACCTTCCAAATATGTTTCACTAACTGCATTTCCAATTCTAGGTCACTCTCCCACCCCTCACCACCACACAAAAGGTACCACATCTGTACTATTTTGAACTTGTTTCCTGATTAAATAGGAAAGATTACTTATGAATCCCTAAGCTGCTCATTTTTTGCACTTTTATTTTGAAATATTTTCTGTAGAACTGTTGTGGCCTTGCTGAGGCTTGGACATATTTTTAAGTGAAATTTATTTACTCAGAGAAGCTCTGCTCAAATATAGCATCTGGTATTTCATAGCGTTTTATCCAATAGTCAAATTTTCCATCTCTATTCATGAAGCCAAAACCAAGAAAACTGCTCACTTTACTTTGAAAAATCAAGCATGGGGAATTAACTAACTTTCAGATTCTATAGATTCCAGGATAATCTCACCTTCTGAAATTCCCCATCTCTTCATCTTTTCTATACCTCCAGGCCACCCTGCCCCCAATCATTGTTGAACTCATTGAAAGGACTGAAGTGAGAGGGTTGGACTTGAAGTCAGACAGTTAATTTGGATCTTGGTTACATCTATTAATTGATTCTAAGTGACCTCAGCCCAGGTGGTTAGTCTGTCTAAACCAGTTCTTCCCTGTAAATGAGAACAATAGCAATCCTCTCACAGATTTTTAGTTAGTTTGTTCCATTTTGCTTTGGTATTGGAGAATGTTTAGTATAGTTTTTAGTATTGGAGGTGAAATTCATTTGCCACATCAGATCTATGGTCCCAAATAATTCTTAAATGCCATTACCCACCCTCCCCTGATTTGCATGCAAAACTTTGGTGAAGTATCTGCTTATCAGTTCAAGCCGCCAGTTGTCCTAGAACTCATTTGCATGGTCTTACTTCAGCACTAAGACACGGGACTCCTTTTGCAGAATTTTTTATTTTATTTTATTTTTTTTACTTTTGTTGTTGTTGTTGTTCTTTTCTACACTACTACCCTTCACACACAGCCTTCACTGATTCATAGGAGCTGACATTTTCCACCTCCTCATTTCCATTGCTTCCATCCAGCCCAGCAGAACTGTCATCTCTCCATCACCAGTGGTACACCTACTGAGTGCTCATACTCATTACTGGTCCATTTGCCTTCTTCCAGAACTCCAGAGGCCACACGCTTCACTCTTTGCACCTGTATCTGAACAACCTAAGCTGCTTACTCTCCCAAATCCTCAACTCAGATGACAAATCCTCTCATAGTTTCTCACAGTTCCTTGAGGGAGACAGAACTTTTAATTGGAGCTTCTCATTCATGGTAGATTTCACCAAGGGCTTAACATATGATTCCATTTTCATGCTTCTCACTTGTTATCTTTGAGCATTTCCTGAAATAGTGATGAAATATTTCCAGCATCTGAATAGAAGCAGGTACACAGATGATTTCTCCACAAGTCTATTAAATTAATAAATTAATTTGCTATACAGGACAATTTGGAATCATACATAACCCCTGAAAATTTTAAATACATCTCACTTTCAAGAGAATACACACCTCCTGGCAACCACTAACCTGTTATCCATCACTATCGTTTTGTCATTTTAAGAATGTTATAGAAATGTTATCACGCAGTATGTAGTCTTTTGGGATTGGCTTTTTTCACTCAGCACAATTCTCTTAAGATTCACCCATTTGTTATCCTCAAGGCTAGGAGAGAAGAGAGAAGAAAGTGGGTGCGTTTTCAAAAGGGCATCATGAGGGATCCTGGCGGCAATAGAATAGCTCTGTGTCTCAGCTGTGGTGGTGGATACACAACCAACACAGGGGATCAAATTACATAGACCAAAATCATACACACAAATCAGTGCTATTAAAACTGGGGACATCTGAATAAGATAAGTGGATTTTATCTCTGTGGGTATCCTGGTTGTTACATTGCACAATAATTTTATAAGATGTTACCATTTGAAGAAACTGGATAAAGGGTACATAGATCCATTACTGCTTAGAATTACATGTGAATCTATAATGATCTAAAAATAAAAAGCTTAATTAAGAACACACCAGAGGGACTTATGACTAGCAGAGCAAGACAGCATACTTGAAGAATCGTGTAATTTGAATGTCAGATTTTGACAGAGCTTAAGGGATTTTGCACCTGCCATTTTAAAGATTTCAGATAGTACGTATTATGCAAAGTGCCTGGGTCAATTGCCCCTTCAGCCTGTAACATAAAAATGGTTCTACCATTATCCATGGAGACTAATTTCTACAAACAGCCCAAGGGAATAAAATATGTATTAGTTTCCTAGAACTGCCGTAACAAATTACCACAAACTAGATGGTTTATACAGCAGAAATTTACTCTTTCACTATCCTGGAGAAGAGAAGTCTGAAATCAAGATGTTGGCTGGGCTGAGTTCCCTTTGGAGGCTCTAGGGAGAATCCTTCCCTGCCTCTTAAAGCTTCTGGTTGCTCCAGGAATTCCGTGGTGGCAACGCAGGCTCTCTAGGCCTGTGGATGCATCGTGACAATCAATGCATCCATCTTCACATGAACTTCTCCTCTTCTCTCTGTGTCTTCTCCTTTTCTGTGTCTTATAAGAATACTTGTCGGCTGGGCGCGGTGGCTCATGCCTGTAATCCCAGCACTTCGGGAGGCCAAGGCCGGTGGATCACGAGGTCAGGAGATCGAGACCATCCTGGCCAATACGGTGAAACTCTGTCTCTACTAAAAATACAAAAATTAGCCAGGCGTGGTGGTGCGTGCGTGTAATCCCAGCTACTCAGGAGGCTGAGGCAGGAGAATCGCTTGAACCAGGGAGTCGGAGGTTGCAGTGAGCCAAGATCATGCCACAGCACTCCAGCCTGGCAACAGAGTGAGACTGTGTCTCAAAAAAAAAAAAAAAAGAATACTTGTCATTGGATTTAGGGTCCACCTGGGCAATCCAGGATGATCTCAAGACCCTTAATTTAATTACTTCTGCAAATAACCTTTTTTTTTTTTTTTAAATGAAGTCAACTTTAAAAGTTCCAGGGGTGAGGACATGGACATATCTTTTGTATGTGGGGCGGCGGGGGGGCGGGCGGGAGTGGGGAGGGCACCATTCAACCCACTACAATGAATGATAATCAATTCATCCATTTATTCTTTCAAGAAATGTTCTTTGAGCCCCTAATAGGAATGTGGCACCATCCTATGAAAGACAATCCACACACTATGATATCTGAATAGCTTGTAGTCACATTGAGGGGATAAGCCAAAGCTTAAGGACAGTAGATAGAAAGAATGCATAAGTACAAGTGAGGACAGTGGTCGAGGCAGTAGATGAGAGAAGGCTGATCCATTGTAAACTAGATTTAGGTAGATTTTCCAGGGGCCTTATGAAAAAGCAAGGTAGCTTGAGATGGACCTGAAAGGGTGGTGGATTGCATTTTGGTTTTAAGGAATAAAAGCACTGTGGTGGAAATAACCACTGTGTTCAAATGCAAGTATTCAGGAAATAAAAATGGCCAGGACAAATGTCTAATATTGCGTTATATGACTAGAACATTTACATTGAGGCTAGATGCCAAAGGGCATCTAAAGAAGCTTAAGAATATGGAAAACCGGCCAGGCACGGTGGCTCAGTAATCCGAGCACTTTGGGAGACCGAGGCGGGCGGATCACCTGAGGTTAGGAGTACAAGACCAGCCTGGCCAACATGGTGAAACCCTGTCTCTACTAAAAATACAAAAATTAGCCGGGCGCAGTGGCAAGCGCCTGTAATCCCAGCTACTCAGGAGGCTGAGGCAGGAGAATCACTTGAACCCGGGAGGCAGAAGTTGCAGTGAGCCGAGATTTCGCCATTGCACTCCAGCCTGGGGCACAAGAGTGAGACTTCATCTCAAAACAAAACAAAACAACAACAATAAAAGAACATGGAAAACCATGGGAGGTTTCTTAACCAGCAGTGTCACTGATTGATTGTATTTGTGGAACTCTGGCAGGGAACTGTCCAAAGGGAGGGATCAGCTAGAGAGCTCTGGCATAGAGCAGGTCAGAAGAGATAAAGGTCTGAGTTTAACCAGGAACAATGGGAATTGAAGAAATGGAAGGATATGGGAGATACCCAGAGGCAGGCTTCATGAGCGAACTTAGAAGCATCCTAATCTCTGAGGGGTCCTGCTTGACTTTTAATGCTCTGTGTCACTATCTTAAAATTCTTAATAATTTTCTCTTTGAATCTGTGCTTTGTAAGTAAAACCTAATGGGACAATGGGGAAGGCTTGGAGCTACTGCTCACACACAATCTCACCTCCCACAATGTCTTCTCCCCAAAACAGGTTCTCTGGTTCCAGCCTTACCATTTCCTGGTGTTCTAAGCCGTGTCTGACTTCCTCCTCCTTGCTTGAGTCTAGTGTCTATTGCTGCCCTATGCCCACGGTGGGGCTTGGTACAGCATGGGGAGGATCACAGTTGGGCATGCACGTCTTGTGGCATCACACAGGAGGGCCTGGAGGCAGCTGTCCCAGCCCTAGATGGTGGGGCCTTGTTGTGCTCAATGGGCAATTCTATGGGAGTGAGCTTCTTGTCCTTCCCCAATCCAGGTAATGAACACATCCTAGCAGGGAAGTTGCAATTATGTGGGTTCCTGTTCCCTGGGAGTTGGGCAGAGGACTTTGAGCCCTGGAATGTGATCCAGCAGATAGTGGGAGGGGCAACCCAGCCATCAATTACCTTGGGAAGGGCCTGCAGGACCTTATGCCTGAGGGAGTGGGACATTAAATCTCAAATAAAAAACACCATGACAGATAGAAAGAGAAAGACCATGGTAAGACCATTTAATTCCTTTAACAGTATCTTTCTTTCTGCTTTTTGAATAAAGGTCTTGCATTTTCATTGTGCACTGAGACCCCACAAATTATGTAGTCTTTTAAAGGAAGTCTTATAAAGGAAGAATAGACAGGATTTATAATTCAATGTGAAAATTGTAGAGACAAAATTTATCAAGATTATGACCCTGGATGACAGAGAAAGTAGAAAGCACTATTGCCAGAAATTGCCATTCATAAAGAGAGCTAATCCCCAAGGAAGGTGACAACTTGCTATGGTTTGCATATGATTTGTTTGTCTTCACCAAATCACAGGTGGAAGTTTGATCCTGTGTGTCTGTGTTGGGAGGTGGGACTAGTGGGAGGTGTTTGTATCATGAGGGCAGATCTCTCATGAATGGCTTGGTGCTGTTCTCATGATAGTGAGTCTTCGCTCTCCTGAGATAGGATTGGTTCTGATGGGATTGGATTAGTTCCAGGATCTCAGGTTTGGTCTCTCTTTGCACATGCTTACTTCCCCTTTGACCTTCTCCACCACTTTTTGATGCAGCACAAAAGCCCAGGCCAGAAGCCAAACCAGATCCCTGCACAATGCTTTTTTTTTTTTTTTTTTGACAGTGTCTTACTCTGTTGCCCAGGCTAGACTGCCAAAGTGTAGTGGCAAGATCATAGCTCACTGCACCCTCACCCTCAAACTCCTGGGCTCAAGAGATCCTCCTGCCTCAGCCTCTCAAATAGCTTGGACTATAAGCATGCACTACCATGCCTGGCCAAATTTTAAAATTTTTGTAGAGATAGGGTCTCACTATGTTGCCCAGACTGGTCTTGAACTCTTAGCCTCAATCAGTCTTCCTACCTTGGCCTCCCAAAACACAAGGGTTTCATGTGTGACCCACCATGCCTGGCCCATGCTTCTTGTACAGCCTGCGGAACCATGAGCTAAATAAATCTCTTTTCTTTATAAACTACTCAGCCTCGGATATTCCTTTACAACCACACTAAGTGGACTAAGCCATGTGTCCTGTTAGAGGTGTGTTAAATTGTGAACTTGTGTAAACCCTAGGCTGCCAGGACTAACATTTGGGTTCTGCTTGCTGAGTGGACCCATATATGTTCCTCATGCTTGGCTTTCAAGCTGCCGGGCTCCCACCTTACCTCTGGGCAGTCTTCCTTCCACCAAACATTCCACTCTCCCAACTCCCCAAATGCTGCTCTTTGCATGTGGTGTAAAGAAGCTGTTTTAGCTTAGAAGGGGTCATGGGTAGATGTCTCAAGAATGAAAGACTTGCTTAAGAGGCTGTTGTGACATGTATTTTACTGTCAAGCATTTCAGCCTTGAAAGTGTGAGAATATGTTTGTTTTAGTTTGAGATAAATTCTAGGGTAACCAGTTCCCCCAATCAGAAATTCACAATTTAGGGATTGTCTGTTAACATTTAAGAAAAGTTGCCCCTTAGATGAAGCTATGGTACAAATGCTTTCGATATCTGTATCTCCCATCAACACCAAAGGCTTTCCTGATTAGTGTAACAAAGGTTAGATATTGCCTTATTAGTGAAATTAGTGTTCCTGATATGTATATATAAAGGTTAGATATTGCCTTCTTAGTGAAATTAGTGTTCCTGATATGTATATATAAAGGTTAGATATTGTCTTATTAGTGAAATTAGTGTTTTTGATATATATAGAATATATATTAGACTATACATGTAGAACATATATAGGATATATTCTAATATATGTTCTATATATATAGTCTAATATATATATTCTATATATATTCTTTATTTTGAGATATATATTTCAAAACACACACACACACACACACACACATATATATATTAGAAAAAAATTTTAGAACACTTTCTCTCCATTGCACAAACAAGATATAAGAGTCTTGTAAGGTTGTATCCTTAAGGGTAATCTCTGAAGGTACTGCCTCTGGAATGTTCCTGCCAGAATATTGTTTCAGTATCAAATGAACCTCTCATGCAAGTTGTGTTCAAATCTCTTCAGGGTCCAGAGAACTGGAATTTCATAGAGTTTACAGAATAAGCTGTATGAATGGTTTTATTCTATTTTGTGCCCACTTGCTAATAAATATTTGTTTAATACATGTGTTTGTAGCAGATTTTAGTTTGAGACTCATTTTTATTATAAACCATTAGCAAGTTTGTACATGTTAGTTAACCCTCCACCACCTCTATTGGCAGCTAACATTAACTACCACAATTAAGCTAAAAGTTGTAATGAGCAAATTGGTTTAGGACAGGTTTAAACCATCCATGAACTCACATCCCAGGCATATACAGACATTCAAGGGGCAGACGATATTCCCTTGGGTGTGTTGCTAGTCCATATCTAATGGAAATTTGTGAAGTGAGTTTCACAAAGGAAGGCCAAAGAATTTGTCTTTAAGATTTAAAAAGGAAATCCAGGGAAAGGATGGATTATCTTGGCTCTGAAAAGATCTTTGCAGCAATGTCAAAGTACAATAACTAGAAAGAAGGAAAATAGGAAATGCCAAAAAAGAAACTTAATTTCCTGGAGATATTCACATGTCTTTGTAAAAAAGAGGCACATGAAGATTTTTAAAAACACAAAGGAAGTCTGGAAATATGCAATATACAATTACTTTTTAAAAAGTTTTCCTATTAGTTTCTTTTCTTTTCAATTATTCCTTTTCTCCCATGTACATTACATGGAAGAAACCATGGGATTCTCTTCCCAGAACATGTTTGGAAGAAAACAGATTGAGATGCTCATCCCAACAAAGATGCCATCTACTCTTCAAGAAGCACCAAGCATTTCCTAAGATCTCATCGTTTCTCTTAACACATTAAACTTTCTTAGAAGGAAGTTATGTTTCAAAATAGCATTTTAAATTCTGAAATGCTGATCATTTCAAAAGGTATATAAACTTTCTGAAGCCCAACAATGGACATCAGATTATACTCACCTGAGCTACTCTTCCAATTACCAAATGGCTGCTAACCAAAGCACCTCACTGGCCAGGTCCCTTCCAAATAATTAATTTTTTTTCTAAAGGCTAACATGGCTTTCCTAAGATAGAATGAATTTAATGAACTGGGAGAAAGACAGTTTCTTGTATAATATTGTTCAAGTACTTCTCTCCCACATATAATGCAAGGGATATAATTGTGTTCAGAATTTCATCTTATAGGGTTAGCATTTGAAGGAACTTGGTTATTTGTACACATTTGACCACCTGAACTAATAAAATGTTACTAAGCATACCTAAAATGTTTAGTTTTCATTTCTTAATCTAGAAAAACTTCAGGACTTTAAAAGTTTATCCCATAAAACTTTTATACTTGTTGCATAGTCATTTCTCATTGTAGAGTTTCAGTTACCTTAAATGGACATTTGAATGACATTTAATATGCAATTCTACTATTTTCTACTGCTTTTCCCCATGTTCTATATGTAAAAAGGGGAAGATGCAATAATCTGAGCCCTTTCTTAAGATCTAGTTCCTGGAGTTCATTTTACCACAATTATCTGCTACTTCCTCACGAGGACCCACTCATCAAGTTCGGAGGATTTTATTCATTGCCACCACCACCATAAACCAACTTTGAGGCTATTTTGACTTCCTGTTCAAGGTAAGAGATGAAAAATATTTTCACCTTGGTTCCTTCTGAGCAAGTTATAATTTGACAAAATGAATTCATTAAGGGGTTAAGAGAAAACAAAATTGAAATAAAGAAAAGTAACAGAAAGATAGAAGGAGAAGCTATTGTATGGCAAAATGGCATTTTTAAAAATGAGCGAGGTGAAGCTATACAGGGACTTGGCTAGAAAAAGTTCTCAGGACAAGTGTCCAAGGAAAGAAGTCAGGGACACCCAACCTCTGGTATGTGTGTTTTCCCTTTAGCTAGATAAGGTGGGTGGGTCACTAGGGAACCTCCATTCCCCCAGAGACTGCTTTCTAGTTTTTCTTTTTGAGTTTATGCTCTTATCTGTCACCTGGTTCTGCTCTGGTCTCCAACTGTGACTCTTACTTTCCTCAGAGCTCTTTGCCCCATTTGGTTAAGAAAGCTATGACTTTAGGCTGTCCTAGGATTTTTATCCCCCTTTTCTCCTTTCTTATGCCTATATTTAATGTTTTGCCTCCTTTTACTCCCTGATTTCTCTCTGCCACTACTGCAATAATTTTCCTATATGCCCAATTAATTCGGAGCCTATGGAGAGGGGGAAATCCCTATTTCGGAGGACTGTTGTCATTGGACATTAATGTGATTTCACCTTTCAGTGACTTGGCTTCTTCACTACTGGGCTCGGATAACATCTTGTCCTAATCTCTGTGGCAGCCACATGGGCTTTGATGGTTGCGCCATCTTATAAAGTGTTCATTTATCTCATGTCTGTCTTGCTCTCTGCCCATCATAAAAGTCCTTTTTGAAAAAAATAATCCTAATTGCCCATACTCCAATGCACTCTCCACTATTCTAGTTTGAACTTTCAGATAAATAATTTCATCTTAGTTGGTTAGTGGTACAGATGTAATCAATCAATGCACCCCACTCAATAAGCATTGAGCATGTAATCCAATTTCCCAGGTGCTGGCTGATGGCTCCCTTCCCAGAAGTGGTTTACTATTCTAGTAGGATGGAATTTTCATCCTCTTTCACCTTCTTTGTCTTTTTCATTCGAATCCCTTGAAATCTTTAAGCAAAGAATGGTGATAATTAGCAGAAGAAAGTTCTGTCTTTTAGTTACTTCAATCTAATGCCTGTGAGAATTTATTCACCAAACAAATGTTTATTGAATTGCTACTTGTGTGCCAGGTACAGTTCTGAGATTTGGGGATGTAGAGAGAAATATGAAAAGTCTATGTCCTCAAAGAGCTTACATTAAAACTGGGAAGAACTGAGGGTAAAGTGGGTCCCAAAATGGTAGGTTCCAGGGTAGGAGGCTTTGCTAAACTTTGCAAGTTCAGAAATAGAGATCAAGACCCATACATGGAAGAGATCTAATTGAAAATGAAGGAGGAAGGGTGGCTCAGGGAAAGAGTCTTCTGGGTCCTGAAGGAAGGTGAACTTGTCATTGGTCTAAGTGTGTGTTAAGGGAAGAGTAAATACAAATTTATATCATCTTCTGGACTCTAATTCTACTCTTGGTTTACACAGTTACAATTTTTTGAAAGGCAATGGATTAAGCTGACACAATATATCTTTTTAACCCTCAGAAATCAAAATGGAGAGGGATTTTATAATATCACAAAACATTAGATTTTAGTAACAAACAGAAAAAAGAATTGTTATCTCATAGCTCGTGTCTTCTTATGAGGAAAGATGAAATTAAGTTTAAAGTGTATAACCAATCAGAAGGTTTACTCTGCTATAAACTATGCTAATTTATTGGAATTGCTTGAAGTTATGATTTTTATAAGCTTTGTTTTCTGCTTCCATATGGAAGAAATAAAAAAAAAGAAGGGGGGAAAGAGAGGTTAATAACACCTACAGTTTCCTTTTAGTAATAAATTTCAGTTCACTGATAAAATATTTCAACACATACAGACACACACAGACACACGCACACACACACACATATCTTTTTTTTAAACACAAACTGCAGCAGGGAAATTGGAATGATGACCTCCACTTTATCGAAACCTGAGGATGGCACTGTCCCTGCTGACCTGAATTTCTGTTCTTTAAAGTTGAAATCCAAGAAAAACTCCAAAATAAGCAATTAACCTTTTTTTTGCATTGTTTCCAGTAGTCCCTTAATAAAATACAAATATGTGCTGAGAAATATCACCACTAAAGTGTCATTTAAAGTAATTTGTCAGATTTGTTTTAACCATATTATACACAAAAGAGCAAATTCACATCAAAATAGATGGAAAATAGCAGTATGGTGGTGAGGTGTTTTAATTAGATATCTCCAAAAAAGTTAAGAATCAACCTGTGTAAATGTAATCGATGCTGATATAAATTTATTTATATCCATTCTATATCTATATTTATCTCTATCTCTATCTCTTTTCTTTTTGCCTGAAAGGAAAAGTATAGCAGGAGTCACAAAGGAAGACTAAAAGCTACCTTACCATCTATTTTAAACAGTTTGAAGGAATATCACAGACATAGTCATAGCCTGCATCCCCACTGCCCATCCTAATTTGTGTGTGTGTGTGTGTGCATTGCCTCCTATGCCTAATATTTATTTTTTGACCTACATTTGATATATATATATATATATATATATATATATATATAAATAATGCCTTATTAATAGATTCAGGTGGCTTCTGTAACAAAGCACTGTGAACTTAGTGGCTGAAAACAAAGGTTTCTTCCCTCTGGAGGGCAGAAGTCTGAAGTCAATGTATCGACAGGCTTGGGCCCTCTTGGGGCTCTAGGAGAGAATGTTTCCTTACTTCTTTCAGCTCCAGGTGACTGGGGGCATTCCTTGGCTCCCTTGGCTTATGGCCATGTCACTCCAACCTCTGTCTCTGTCTTCCCATTGCCTCTTCTCTGTGTTTGCCTTCTCATCTGTGTGCTTCTTGTAAGGACATTTACAACTGGATTTACAAGGTAATCCAGGATCATCTCCTCATCTCAAAGTCCTTAATTTAATTACATCTGCAAATACCCTTTTTAGAAATAAGGCAACAGTCACAGAGTCTGGGGATTACGATGTGGATGTATCTTTGAAAGAGTCATCATGAACCCATCACGTTAACCCATCACACCTTAATAACCATTAAAGTTTCATTTCATAGAGAAATCCTGATATTTATGTCAAGTATCTCAATGTCAAACTTTTCATGTTAGAAAAACTCTTCCAACCTATAGTCAAGGTCTACTTTTCATAGAGTTTATGAGCAGCTAGGCCTTCCTCGCCTCAGGCTTTAGTCCAGTGACTTCTCAAATTTGTGGCTACTATTTGTTAGTATGCTAAGGTTGCTACAACAGAGTATCATAGACAGGGTGGATTATACACAACAGATGTTTATTTCTCTGGAGGCTAGAAGTCTGAGATTAAGGTACCAGTGGTGTCAGGTTCTGTTGAGGGTCTTCTTCTGGGTTGCAAACTGCCAACTTCTCCTTGTATCCTCACATATAGAGAAGAAGATGAGAGTGTTCCCTAGGGCCTCTTCTATAAGGGCACTAATCTCATTTACAACAGCTACATTCTCATGACCTAACTACTTCCCAAGTCCCTCCTTCTAATACTATCTCACTGCAGGTTAGGTTTACAACATATGGGAACTTGAGGGAACATATTCAGTCTGTTGCAATATTTTTTTAATCTTTCCTGCTAGAAACATTCCTGTTCTTGAAAAATACAGATCCATAGTGTCTTTGCTTGCTATTGCTCTCAGTACCTACAGCTGAGTTCATAGTGCCCACTTTAGCTAGATTTAGGCTGCTTAGCCCATAATCTTCTGCTTTCATTTTGTTAGAAAACCTTTTTGACAAATCTATTATAATTCAATTATAATAAACACAATAATCATTTTTCTCAAAAAATATTGTGATCACTAATTATTAGATTTTTCAATGCTTTTAGCAATTTTTCTTCTGGTATTATCAACTAGAAGCCATCCTGAACACACACACAAACACACACACACACACACACACACACGAGTTCGCTTCCACATGTCTTTCTGATGTACTTATACCAGTGGTATTTTTCATTTAGTTTCAATCTTCCCAATTTATCAAGGTAAAACATTAAAACACAATACTAAAAGGAATTAAATCAGTATTTAGTATTTATGAGTATGTAAGCAATGTTTGAATCTGGACCAAATGTATTTTCTTTCTTTTTAAATTTTCCTCCTAGTTTTTTTTAAAAAATTGATTAGTTTTCTATATATTTATCACTATTTCATTTCCAAGCTTCCCTAGAGAAATGTAAACCTCTGATCAATAGCTTACCAACACATCATATAATGTATCATTTTCAATTTTTAAAATCAATCTTTAGGCCGGGTGCGGTGGCTCACCCCTGTAATCCCAGCACTTTGGGAGGCTGAGATGGGCGGATCACGAGGTCAGGAGATCAAGACCATCCTGGCTAACATGGTGAAACCTCGTCTCTACTAAAAATACCAAAAAATTAGCCCAGCGTGGTGGCAGGCACCTGCAGCCCCGGCTACTCGGGAGGCTGAGGCAGGAGAATGGCATGAACCCGGGAGGCGGAGCTTGTAGTGAGCTGAGATCATGCCATTGCACTCCAGCCTGGGCGACAGAGCGAGACTCCATCTCAAAACAAAACAAAACAAAAAACAAAAACAAACAAACAAACAATAAAATCAATCTTTAATAGACTTTGTTTTTTAGAGTTGTTTTAGGTTCATAGTAAAACTGAAAGGAAAATACAGAGTCCCCATATATCCCCATCCCCAACACATGCACAAGATCCCTCATTATCAACATCCCACAATACAGTTATAATTGATGAATTTACAATAATACATCATCACCCCAAACACATAGTTAATATTTGGGTTCAGTCTTGTTGTTGTACATTCTATGGGTTTTGACAAAAGTATAGTATGTATCCACCATTATAGCAGCATACAGAACAGTTCCATTGCTCTAAAAATCCTTTGTGCTCCACCTATTCATTCTCTTCTCCACCATTACTCCTGGCAAGCACTGACATTTTTACTATTTCCATAGTTTTGTCTTTTCCAGAATGGCATATTGTTGGAATCATACAGTATATAGCCTTTTCAGATTGACTTCTTTCACTTATTAATATATATTTAAATTTCTTCCATGTCTTTTCATGGCTTAATATCTCATTTCTTCTTAGCACTGAACAATATTCTATTGTCTGGATACATCACAGTTAATTTATTCATTTAGCCACTAAAGGATATCTTGGTGCCTTCCAAGTTTTCACAAGTGTGAATAAGGCTGCCATAAATGACTGTCCAAACTTCAGTGTTGGCATAATTTTTCAATTCATTTGGGTAAATGTTAAGGAGCATGATTTACAGATCATACAGTAAGATTATATTGTTTTTTTAAGACATTGCCAAACTGTCTTCCAAAGGGCTGCACTAGTTTTGCATTTCCATCCACAATACAAGAGAGTTCCTTTTGCTCTACATTCTTGCCAGCACGTGATGTCAGTGTGCTGAATTTTGCCCATTCTAATATATTTGTAGTGGTATCTCATTGTCATCTTAATTTGAAATTCCCTAATGACATCTGATGTTGAACATCTTTTCATATGCTTATTTGCCACTTTAATATCTTCTTGGATGAGCTATCTTTTCAGGTCTTTTGGCCATGTTTCAATCAGGTTTTCTTATTATTGAGTTAAGACCTCTTTGCTTGTTTTGGATAATAGTTCTTTTCAGATATGATATGTCTTTTGTAAATTTTTTTCCTTGTCTGTGACTTGTCTTCTCATTCTCTTGTCAGTGTTTTCACAGAGTAGAAGTTCTTCATTTTAATGAAGAAGTTAATTTTAATTCTTTAACTTTAATTCTTTCTTTCATGTATTGTTTAGGTGTTGTATATAAAAAGTCACCACCACCTCCAAGGTCATCTAGATTTTCTCCTGTTATCATTTAAGAGTTTATAGTTTTGTGTTTTACATTTAAGTCTATGATCCATTTTGAGTTTGTTTTGGTGAAGAATGTAAGGTTTGTGTCTAGAAGGTTGACTTTTTATTTTTTATTTTTATTTTGCATATGGATATAGTTGTTCCATCACTGTTTTCAAAAACCTATCTTTACTCTGTTGTATTGCTTTTGCTTTTTTTTTTTTTCAAAGATTAGGTGACTATATTTATGTGGGTCTATTTCTGGATTCTCCATTCTGTTCAACTGATCTATTTGTCTCTCCAATACCACACTGTCTTAATACTGTTACTTTATGGTAAATTTTAAACTGTCAGTTCCTTGACTCAGTTCTTCTCCTTTAAGATTGAGCTGCCTATTCTGGGTCTTTTACCTCTCCATATAAACTTTAGAATACATTTGTCAATATCCACAAGATAACTTGCTGATATTGAGATTGCATTGAATCTACAGATAAGCTGGGGAAAAAACTGGTATCTTGACAATATTGAAACTTTGTATCACAAACATGGAACGTCTCTACATTTATTAAAGTTTTTATTTATTTCATCAGTGTTTCATAGTTTTTCTCATACATCTTGTACATATTTTGTTCATTTTATACCTAAGTATTTCATTTTTAAAGGTGCTAATGTAAATAGTAATGAGTTTTTAATTTTAAATCCCACTTGTTCATTGCTGGTACATAGGAAAACACTTGACTTTTATACATAACCTTTTATCCTGAAACCTTGCTATAAATGTCTATTTGTTCCAGGAGGGGTTTTTTTTGTGATTTTTTTCAGATTTTCTACAAATGATTGTGTTATCTGTGAACAAAGTGTTTCTTCCTTTCAAATCTGTATACTTTTTATTTCATTTGTATACCATTTATTTAATTTTATCGCATTAGTTAGGCCTTCCAGTACAATGCTGAAAAGAACTGGTGACAGGGGCATCCTTGCCTTGTTCCTGATCTTATCAGGAAGCTTCAAGTTTTCTCACCATTGAATATGATGTTAACTGTAGGGCTTTTATATTTTTTCAATCGAGTTGATGAAGTTCTTCTGTATTGCTAGTTTGCTAAGTTTTTCTTAAATCATAAATAGGTGTTATGTGTTATTTGGCTGTAGTGTGTGTGTGTGTGTGTGTGTGTAGATAGATATATAGATAGATAGATATAGAGATACAGATAGATATAAGTATATAGATAGATATAGATATAGATAGATATAGATATACCTATATCTAGATATATAGATACACAAACACACACACACACACACACACACACTACAGCCAAATAGGGGTTTTCCCAAGAATGCAATTCTGGTTCAACATTAAAAAATTAATGTATCTGTCACATCAACAGGCTAAAGAAGAAAAATTACATGGTATCATAATCTGCAGCTCAGTCTTTATCAATAGATGAAGAAAAAACGTTTGAGAAAATCTAACACCTATTTATGACACCTATTTAAGACATCTAACACCTATATATAGATATATAATATACATATATATAATGTGTATATATATACACATTATGTATATATACACATTATGTATATACACATATATATTATACACTGTTGGATTTAAATTGCTAATATTTTGCTAAAGATTTTCACATCAATATTCATGAGAACTATTGGTCTGTAGTTCTCTTTTCTCATAATGCCTTTGTCAAGTTTTGGTATTAGGGCAACACTTGTCTCATAGAATGAATTAACAGGTATTCCCTCTGCTTCTATCTTCTAAAAGAGATTTTGGAGAATTGTTAGAATTTCTTCCTTAAATGTTTAGTAAAATTCACCTGCGAACCCATCTGGGTCTGGTGCTCTCTGTTTTGGAAGATTATTATTGATTCAGTTTATTTAATAAATTTAAGCCTATCCAGATTATCTATTTCTCCTTCTGTGATTTTTGGCAGACTGTGTCTTTCAAGGGACTTAGGAAATCATTGCAAAGGCTGTTCCATTGGAGAACAGCTTCCCCTGCCTTGGGCCTCTTCTTGAGTTCACCACTACTAGAAAATGACAAGGTCATCCTGTTGATTGCCTTCATCTGTGTTCAGAGCTCTCTGTAGACTGACTACAGCACTTACAGCTACTTTGAAGTGGTCACCATTTTCAACTTGATAATGATCCTCACCATTTTTTCTGATCCACCTCTTCTGCCTGCTCACCTGTATCTGTTGGCCCTTGTCAGAACTTCTGCACTATTTAATCAGTACCATTTTTTCTGATCCACCTCTTCTGCATGCTCACCTATATCTGCTGGCCCCTATCAGAACTTTGCACTATTTAATCACTACCCTGCTCCTCCTAATCATCTCCATCATGGTGGCCTCCAAGCTTTATAACTAGAACTGGACTGATAGCAGGAGTGGATAATCAAAGTCTAGCCAACTCAGTTGTAAATATAAACCCACACGTGGGCATTGAAGCTGCCTTGAGTGAGAAGGGCCGAGGGTGGTAACCCAGAGGCTTGGTGGCCTGGCCTGCCCTGGACCCAACCTAGGGAACCCGAGGCTGGCGGCTGGGCCTCTCTGGGCTTCACCTCTGTACCTGAGTGAGGATGAGGTGATTGGGTCAGATGACTACCCAAGCTCCTTTCTGGCCACAGACATACAGGGAATGAGCACAGAGTTGAGAAACAGAAAGAATTGCACAAGTGATAGGCCTTTGGCCTGTAACTTTCTCTCCTCTCTCTCCACTGTATATCTTTGATTTTGTTGCCACCTTTCCTGCATGACAAGCATATGGCTGTCCTACAAGATCTCACGTGTAACCCAAGCCACAGATGTAGCTATCTGATGAGGCAACAGTCTCTGGACCTTATGGAGCTCTATAGAAAGGAGGACCAGTGACCCTAGGCAAGGCTCTGGACCTGTGTTCCTGTGCCAAAATCCTGCCAGGCTGGCAGGCACTAACACGGGCCTGCACTTTGGTCCTGCTTTCCCAAGAAGCTGGTTCCCTGAGCTCCTGGGAGGAGCCTCTTTCTCCAGTCTTCCTTGGAGAACATTCCTCCTCTTCTAGGAAAGGAAAGCAGTCTCAAGGAAAATCTGTTCTCTCCTTTCTTGCTTCTAGAACCATGTCAAGTACTCATGAGCCCTCTTAGCACAACTGGAGGGGTTTGTGAATACTCCTGCATAAATCTCTTCTACCTCCTATTCCTCAGAGTAGTGAAGCTGCCTTAAGTGCTCTTACAGGCTGGGCATGGCGGCTCAGCCTGCAATCCCAGCACTTGGGAGGCCAAGGCAGGTGGATCACCTGAGGTCAGGAGTTCAAGACCAGCCTGGCCAATGTGGTGAAATCCCATTTCTACTAAAAATAAAAAAATGAGCCGAGTTTGGTGGCACTTGCCTGTAGTCCCATTACTTGGGAGGATGAGGCAGGAGAATTGCTTGAGCCCAGGAGGCGAAGGTTGCAATGAGCCAAGATCGTGCCACTGCACTCCAGCCTGGGCGACAGAGCAAGACTCTGACAAAAAAAAAAAAAAATATATATATATATATATATATATATAGTTCTCTCACAAAAACAAAGATACCTCCTCATTTATCCATTTATCTAGCTTGTCAATCTGGTCTTGAAGATACCTTCTTTCTTAAAGTGAGGCGTGCCCTGTAGAAATGCTATGTGGTCAGCCTGTCCCCAGATAGGAGATGTAGAGTCTCCTTTCCCTGTCTCTATTTTGTTACCACTGTGCATGTGTTTGTGTGTTTTTTAATACATATTGACTTGGCCAGTTGAAAAATAAATAAATAAATAAGAACAAAAATAGCAATTTTCATGCTTTTGCACTGTCCCCTTCTTTGTTTGTATTTGCTTGGATTTCTGACTTTCTTCTAGTGCTCTCCTCAGGTGCCTGGTGACACTTGGTGTAGCTTATGTCAAAGATGGGACCATTGAAAAACTTACTGGAAGCTTTAAGTGTAGTTGTAGTGTCCCGTTTAAGTACTTCTGTTCTAAGTTGAGCTGCAGATTATGATACCAACCACAACCATATTTATTTTCTATAATATACATATAATTAATTTCTGTTCTATCCAAACTCCTGACCAAGGCTTATATAGCCCAATATAATCAGGCACTTTCCTATCTCCCTGACCTCATTTATTCCTCTCCCCTGTTTACTGTGCTTAGTCATTTTGCCTTCTTGTTCTTCAACCTGCTAGGCTGGTTCTTGCCTCATGGACTTGAACCTGTTGTTATCTTTACCTGGAATTTTCTCTCCACAGATACTGCATGGCTGCTTTATCTCATCATTCAGTTCTCTGACCACTTCTCAGTAGGAAGGCTTTACCCGACCTCCCTACTTCGATATTCAGTAGCCTCTTACTTTACTTTCTTCATTGTACAAATAGTAAGGTCATGTCACTGATTTTTTTTTACTTATTTATTGTTTATCTCTGCTATGAGAATTTAAGCTCCATGAGAGCAAGGAGCTTGTTCAAATACTCTTTCCTTAGGACCTAGAGCAATGCCTACCACCCGGTAGCACTTAGTGAACATTTTGAGAGATGACAGTGTGCTGGCAGCCCTCGCAGCCCTCGCTTGCTCTGGGCACCTCCTCTGCCTGGGCTCCCACTTTCGCAGAACTTGAGGAGCCCTTCAGCCCACCACTGCACTGTGGGAACCTGTTTCTGGGCTGGCCAGGGCCCGAGCTGGCTCACTCAGATTGCAGGGAGGTGTGGAGGAAGATACGCGAGCGGGAACCAGAGAGGCGCAAGCAAGAACTGGGGCTGCGCACCCTGCTTGTGGGCCAGCTGGAGTTCCGGGTGGGCGTGGGCTTGGCGGGCACCACACTTGGAGCAGCCCACCGGCCCTGCTGGCCGGGGCAATGAGGAGCTTAGCACCCAGGCCAGCAGCTGTGGAGGGTGTACTGGGTCCCCCAGCAGAGCCAGCCCACCGGCGCTGCGCTCGATTTCTTGCCGGCCCTTAGCTGCCTCCCCATGGGGCAGGGCTTGGGAACTGCAGCCAGCCATGCCTGAGCCTCCCTGCTTCCGTGGGCTCTGGTGTGGCCTGAGCCTCCCGGACAAGCACTGCCCACTGCTCCACAGCACCCAGTCCCATCGACCACCCAAGGGCTGAGGAGTGTGGGTGCATGGCGCGGGACTGGCAGGCAGCTCCACCTGCGGCCCCAGTGCGGGATCCACTGGGTGAAGCCAGCTGGGCTCCTGACTCTGGTGAGGACTTGGAGAACCTTTATGTCTAGCTAAGGGATTGTAAGTACACCAATCGGCACTCTGTATCTAGCTCAAGGTTTGTAAGCACAGCAATCAGCAGCCTGTGTCTAGCTCAGGGTTTGTGAATGCACCAATCGACACTCTGTATCTACCTACTCTGGTGGGGACTTGGAGAACTTCTGTGTCTACACTCTGTATGTAGCTAATCTAGTGGGGAGGTGGAGAACCTTTGTGTCTAGCTCAGGGATTGTAAATGCACCAATCAGACCACTCGGCTCTCTGTAAAATGGACCAATCAGCAGGATGTGGGTGGGGCCAGATAAGAGAATAAAAGCAGGCTGCCCGAGCTAGCAGTGGCAACCTGCTCCGGTCCCCTTCCACACTGTGGAAGCTTTGTTCTTTCGCTCTTTGCAATAAATCTCGCTGCTGCTAACTCTTTGGGTCCACGCTGCCTTTATGAGCTGTAACACTCACCATGAAGGTCTGCAGCTTCACTCCTGAAGCCAGCGAGACCACAAACCCACCGGGAGGAAAGAACAACTCCAGACCAACTCCAGATGCGCGGCCTTAAGAGCTGTAACACTCACCGCTGAGGTCCACAGCTTCACTCCTGAGCCCGCGAGACTACGAACTCCACCAGAAGGAAGAAACTCCAAACACATCCGAGCATCAGAAAGAATGAACTCCGGACATGCCACCTTTAAGAACTGTAACACTCACCGCGAGGGTCCTCGACTTCCTTCTTGAAGTCAGTGAGACCAAGAACCCACCAATTCCGGACACAATTTGTTCAAAGAATGAATCAAGGGAACACTACCATGATTAGTATAACCTCTTCCCTGGAGCATAAGTATTTCAACAAAGAAAGTACAATTGTAGGTGAGGACACAGTCACTTCTTGAAGGCTTTATTCTAAATTATTAAATTATTTAAATATAAAGGCCTGTTATCTCATGAGAGGCCATCTTCATCACCATGTATGCCATACATATGTAGAAAATTTTGCAATAGAAATATTGTGCAGTTTCTAATTCAGTTCAGCGAAAAATATATGAGCCCTTTCTATGTCACATTTTATTTGCAAACAAGTTGACTAAGATTATAAAATATTATCATATGAAACAACTAAGCTAATACTACTATAAGTCACGCTTAGGTTCCCATGATGACAGAAAGTTTGTTGCTAAGAATGTCAGTAAGGGCAGGGCGCGGTGGCTCACGCCTGTAATCCCAGCACTTTGGGAGGCCGAGGCGAGCGGATCACGAGGTCAGGAGCTCAAGATCATCCTGAAACCCCGGTGAAACCCCGTCTCTACTAAAAATACAAAAAATTAGCCGGGCGTGGCAGCGGGCACCTGTAGTCCCAGCTACTGGGGAGGCTGAGGCAGGAGAATGGCGTGAACCCGGGAAGCAGAGCTTGCAGTGAGCAGAGATCGCGCCACTGCACTCTAGCCTGGGCGACAGAGCCAGACTCCAGACTCCGTCTCAGAAAAAAAAAAGAAAAAAAAAAAAGTCAGTAACAATGATAGTAAATGGAAAAGAATGATGTCCTAAGTAATTTCATCCTGATTATCACTGCTAGTTGCATTATTGATACAGAGTAAAAATGCTTTGTGAAAACTTTGTTTTTCATATAGGTTTGGACTTTTGCAAATGCATCTTCTGTGAGCAAGTATATCTTGTTTTCTGTTCTGTCTCTTTATAATCTTTGTAATCTCTGTTTTCTCTTTAAAATTATTTTATCACACTCTAGGGTTTAGGTTATAGCTTAAGGGGTCATCCTTGCTTCCATTCTCTTCCCATGCTGATCTGGTTTTCTTACCATTGTATCATTTTATTGATTAAGAACCTAAATTTCTGCATAAGCTGCCCTAACATACTCACTCTTCTCACATGGTGAAACATACATGCCAATCATCCAATTTCATCTTATTTTCTTCCTGTAATATACTATTTCTGCCCCAATACATTTACTTCTGTAAACTTGAAAGGACTTCTTCTTGTTCTTGTCTTTTGAAAATGTTTTTACCCATATTTCAAGATGTTTCTTCAATCACCATAAACTTCTTTAACTAATCCAATTATTTTGCTATAAGTATTAATGTTCTGTACTAATTAGGTGAAGTATTTCATTGTCCAAATTTTCTCTCCTGTATTAGTTTTTTACAATGAATTAGAAACTCAATAAGAGAAGAAAAAAATACCACATATTCCTGTGTTTCTTCCACAAAATCAAGACATGTAACATTAAATAGAGTGCATTTGTTCTATAGTGTCTATATTACATAGGGTGAAATGGTATAATGACTTATTTTTCTCTCATGCAACAGGTTAAAGGAAGGTGGTAGTTTAGACAGGTGGGCAGTTGTGGTCCATAAGATCTGTCATTCAGGGTCTTGGGCTCCTTCTAGCCAGCTGCTCTGCTCTAGGCTTTCTCTCATCTGCATGGTCCAGATTACAGGTTAGGGGAACATGAGAAGTGGAGGGGAAATCCTTCTCTTTAAGCAAGTGGAATACATTATGTCACTTGGACATATCCAGCAGCAGGGGAGTCTGATCATCTCTAGCAGGATGGGGCTGTGACAGACATAACTCTACTGTTATGAAATAAGGAGAATAGATGTTGGTAGACAATTAGCCATCAACTCCAATATTTTAAAATCAACAAGTACTATACAAACAAACTTAGCATAAGTGTGGTTTGATATTTCAGAAAAGATCTGGATGCTTTTTCTCAGGTTGATTTCATTGGGTAAACAATTCTTTTAAAAGGAGAAAAATAAAATGATTTATCAACGTTAATGTATAAATATGTCAAAATCACTAGTATTTATGTATTCAAATTATAACATAAACAATTCTAAAATTGGAGAACTTAAATATTTATTGTCCCTTACTAATTGTTTATGATGTCAAAAATGTGGAACACTGAATAGGTTAATAAAATAAGCTTAATAAAATAAAAGAGAGATTGTCTCTATTAATTAAACCAAATAACTTGAAATTAAAACTCAGTATACATTTTAAGGGTCTTGACTACTTCTCCAGTTTTTACAAAATTTAAATCAACAACTAAAAGGGTATGCCATTAGAATGTGAAACAACAAACTCCTAATAGAAGAGGGTTCTTTTGCTAGACAAATTTTTTAATCTATTAAATCTAATTAATTCTGAGCTGGTTATTATCACCACTTGGGAAGAAGCAGCAGTCAAAATTCTTGCCAAACTGTGGGTAGATCTATATTTTTCCCAACCTACACTCTTTTTATTTTTGTCCCATAGGAGCTGTTAACAATCACTCTGAATTTATAAAACTACAGAATTGTATCCCTCTCATATTTTACCACCTTCTGTTGAAGTGATAGGTAATGTTATAGACTGAACGTTTTTGTTCCACCAAAATTTGTGTAGTGAAGACTTCGCCATCAATGTGATATCTGGAAGTGGGGCCTTGAGGAGGTGATTAGGTATAGATGAGGTTGTCAGCATGGACCTCCGTGATAGGATTATTGATATTAAAGTAAATTTAAATGGAAACCAGGCCTGAAGATTCTCTGAGCAGACTTAACCAGTGAGGCCTCATGAGTGACTTCAACCTTGCTTGATTTTCAAACATAAGCAAAACTTAGCTTGAGCTATTTCTTGTAAATGCCTCTATTAAAGAAAAACAGAATTTAAGCACCAACCATTCAGAAACGGAAAACAAACCTATAATTATGTAACTAGGAACAAGATAGACCTAATAAGGCAACTGAATAACTGTAACCAATTAAATATTTTATTTTTTTTACCTCTGTATTTTTTTCTGTAAAAGCCTCTCTCTTGCATTCCCTTGGTGGAGCTCCCAGTCCACTTCTGATTTGGAGCTTCCCAATTCATGAATTGTTTGCTCAAATAAACTCTTTAAAATGTAACTATTACTCAACTTACCATTTAAACAATGTTTTTATAAGAGGAGGAAGAAAGACTAGAACTCTCTTTTTTGTCACGTGAGGACAGAGCAAGTAGGTCGCTGTCTGCAGGACAGGAAGAGAGCCCTTTCTAGGGAGCCAAATTGTCTGGCACATTGATCTTGGATTACACAGTCTCCAGAACTGTGAAAAATAAATTCCTGTTGTTTAAGCCAGTCTATGGTATTTTATTATGGTTGCCCAAGCTAAGATAGGTTAAAAAACACAACCGGTACAGAAAAGAACTGCACAAAGCAGAGATGAATTACACATTACCAGCCCACACTGCAGTGGATGGATATAAAGGGGTTAAATGATAATCTGACTTGAAGAGGGGACTCTATTTAAAAACAGAGCATCATAGTTGTGCATTCCATTTTCAGCCCAGAACCCAATTAGGGAGTGAATTTCGAAATGTACTACAAGTCTGTAATAATCAAAACAGTGTGGTACTGGGTTGTGGATGGACATATAAATTAAGGGAATCAAACTGAGTCCAGGGGTACATTCATTTACCTATGATCAAGAGATTTTTGACAAATATACCAAGACCATTCAACGGAGAAAGAATAGTCTTTTTAACAAATGATGCTGGACAGATTGATAACCACATGTGAAATAATGAATTTGGATTCCTATTGATACCATATACACAAATTAATTCCAGCACTTTGGGAGGCCAAGGCAGGCGGATCACTTGAGGTGAGGAGTTCGAGACAAGCCTGGCCAACATGGTGAAACCCATCTCTACTAAAAATACAAAAATTAGCTAGGCATGGTGGTAAGCGCCTGTAATCCCAGCTACTCGGGAGACTGAGGCAGGAGATGGCTTGAACCTGGGAGGCAGAGGTTGCAGTGAGCCAAGTTCGCACCACTACTGCACTCCAGCCTGGGTGACAGAGTGAGACTCTGTCTCAAAAAAAAAAAAAAAAAAAGCCCCAAATGGATCAAATACTTACATGTAAGAGCTAAGTAAAAACCTCTTAGAAGGAAACAGAGGGACAAAACTTTGTAACCTTGGGTTAGGCAATATTTTATTAAATATAACACCAAATGCACAAATATCAAAAGAGAAAATTTTGATTTCATCAAAATTAAATAATTTTGTGTGTCAAGGGACACTGCCAAGAAAATGAAAAACAAACAAACAAAAAAAACCACCCAGAGAATGTAAGAGCATATTTGCAAACTATACATTTTATTAGAGTCTAATATGCAAAAGATATACTAAAAAAACTTTCATAACTCAACAACATAAAGGCAAACAATTGAAGCTGACATGGGCAAAAGTTTGAATAGCTATTTCTAGAAAGAGGATGTAGAAATGGCCAATAAGCACATGGGAAGATTTTTAAACATTTTTTTTTCTTTTTGTTGTAGAGACGGGATCTTGTCATGTTGCCCAGGCTTGTCTCAAACTCCAGGGCTCAAGCAATCCTCCCACTTTAGCCTCCCAAAGTGCTGGGATTATAAATGTGAGCCACCACACTGGGCCAAAGATGCTTAACATTTTTAACAATTAGGAAAATGCAAAGCCAAACCGCAATGAGATACCTCTTCACACTTACTAAATGGCTATAATTTTTTTTTTAAGTGGAGAAATTGGAACTTTATACATTGCTGGTGGAAATGTAATAGTACAGCAGCTGTGGAAAAGAGTTGTGTGGTTCCCCAAACAAATAAGAGAATGAAGACATATATTCACACAAAAACTTAGACACAAAGGTTCACTGTAGCACTATTCATAATAGACAAAAAGTGTAAACAACCCAAATTTCTATCAATTGCTGAATGGATAAACAAAATGTGATATATCCATAAAATGGAATGAATAAACCTCTAAAACATTATGCAAAGTAAAAGCAGTGAGACACAAAAGGCCACATATTGTTCAATTTCATTAATATTAAATATCTGGAATAGGCAAACCCACAGAACAGAAAATAGATCAGTGGTTGCCAGAAGCTGAAGGAAGGAAGAGGGGAAGTGACTGCTTAATGGGTACAGCTTATCATTTTGGGGTAATGAAAATGTTCTGAAATTAGACAGCAGAGATGCTTGCCTAACATAGTGAATATGCTAAAGACCACTGAATAACACACTTTAAAATAATCAAGATGGATAATTTTATGTTATGTAAATTTTATCTCATAAAGCCTTCCAAAAATATTTAGCACTTTGTCGGTCACGTATAACATAAAGCGCAACATGTATTTACTCCTTTCCAGGCAAGGATGAAGTGGTAGATGAAACTTGAGAGAACCATTATTTATTTGATTTTGTTCTTTCTCCTATTAGGAACTGCTTGTAGAGTAGAATGTCAAGATCTTACTACCCCCAAACATATTTTCCATGGACACCCACAACCCAACAAGTAAATAGTTATTTGTTTAGATTTTACTTTTTCTGTTACTGTAAATCTCTCCAGGTGATGAAAACATTTAAACTTCTTAATCAAAGATTAATTTAATAGTATGTGTTAGGATGGGCTAGATCTTTTTAGAGAGGCAAGCAACCCCAAAATTTTAGCTGCTTAAAAAGGCAAAAATTGGCTGAGCACATTGCCTGTGATCCCAGCACTTTGGAACACTGAGGAGGAAGGACCGCTTGAGTCCAGGAGTTTAAGACCAGCCCGGGCAACATAGGAAGACCTCTGCCTCTACAAAAAAATTTAAAAATTAGCTGCCATAGTGGTGTGTGTCTGTAGTCATTGCTACTCTGGAAGCTGAGGTAGGAGGATAGCTTGTGATCAGGAATGCAATGCTTCAGTGAGCCATGATTGCACCACTGCATTCCAGTCTGCGTGACAGAGCAAGACCCTGTCTCTAAAAGACAACAAATAAGTAAAATAAAATGAATTTTAAAATGTGCAAGTTTATTTTTCATTCATACTATATCTCCACTAAAAGTCAGATGGATGGCTTTGTTTATCATAATTACTCAGGAATCCAGGCTACTGAAGGCCATCAGTATGGCAAGAAAACAGGGAAATCATGCATTACTCTGCAAAATTATCAAATAGAAGTGACACAGGTCACTTCTACTCACATTTCATTGGCCATAACAAGTAGCATGGGCATGTCTAACTTTAAAACGAGGTGGGGAATGCAGTTGTTGCATATAGCTACAAACCAAAGAATTGGAAATATGTGAGTAACACTAATAACTGTTTCATAGGAATAAAAATCTCCAAACTGGGGTCCTAAATTGTGTTGAGGTAATTATGACAATGGCTTTATTTTGTATTAATTTTAAACTGACATCTGTACCATCTTATTCCCTGCTGTTTCTCTACTAGACTTTTTTTTCAGATGGCATACATTCCTTCAAATAATACTTTCAACCTTCTTAGATATGCCTTGTGAAAGGCTTATTCTTATTTGCCTAGATTTCTTTTTTTTTACCCATCATTTTCCTTAAATCACTTGTCCAAACTTACACCTATAAGGGTGAGAAAAAGGGAAACAAAAAATTACTGAATAATAACCTATTCTTAAACAGTGACGAGAAGTTAGGTATGTAGGATAAGCAACCATTTAAAGAGCAAAATTACCATTCTTTAATCAAGTATCAGTTAAGAGGAAAAATAACACCCCTCCCCCCCACACACACAAACACAATATGAATGAAGGGAGAAATTACTGGAGGGTAAGAAATGTCAGTAGTAAGTGATGTTGTAATCAATTATTTACACATTGCCAAATCCAATGGCCAGTTCTCATTCCTCATCTTTCTTGAGCTCTCAGCAGCACCTGATGCCATAGATCATTTATCCTTCTTGAGACACCCTCTTCACTTGGCTTCTGGGACACACCATTATTGTATTTCTTCTTTCTTCTTTCTTCTTCCTCTTCCTCTTCTTCTTCTCTTTTCAAGATGGGGCCTTGGTCTGACGCCCAGACTAGAGTGGAGTGCAACCATCACAGCTCACTGCAGCCTCTACCTCTCAGGCTCAGGAAATCTTCCCACCTCAGCCTCCTCCATGCCCAGATAATTTTAATTTAATTTGATTTATTTATTTTTGTACAGACAAGATCTCACTACGTTGCCTAGGCTAGTCTCGAACTCCTGGGCCCAAGCAATTCTCCTGCCTGAGCCTCCCAAACTGTTGGGATTACAGGCGTGAGCCACCATGTCTGGCCTCCACTAGATATTTCTGATTAAATGTCTAGTCTCTATTTCAAGCTAATATAACCAAAACATAACTATTGATTCCTCTAGTTATGTTCCAAACATTCCCCTCCTCTGGTTCTTCCTCTCACTAAATGGCAGCTCCATTGATTGTTCAGGCCACAAATCTCTTAGTCATCGTTTACTTTTCTCTTTATCTTACAGCTCAGATTCGGGCCATCATAAAACATGGGAACATTATTTTCAAAACATAATCAGAATCTGACCACTTCTTACAACCTTCTCCACCACTCACTTGGTCCAAGCTACCTTTATCTCTTGCTCAGATGTTGCAATGTCATCAGTATATTTTTTGTGTGGCACTCAGAGTAATCCTTTTAAAAATCAGTCAGATGGCGCCACTTCCTTTACTAGCTTCAAATCTTACCCAGAAATACAATTCAAAATTCTCATCCTTGCACAAGATAGCCATTCGGAATGCCAGAAATGTCCCATATTTTGACCTAGGTTATGTTTACATGGGTATATGTAATATATCTGGGTGTGTAAATATATGTATAAAATATATAAATGTGTGTGTATATGTAGATATATGTGGAGAGATAAGTATTTATTAAGCTGTATAATTAATATGTGGGCACTTCACTATAAGTAAAACGCTCTCTCTTTATATTTATATATATATATATTTTAATTTAAGACTCTGAAAATCTGCTCTACACCATCTTGTCTCTCACCACTCACCTTCTAAAACTGTGTTCCAGTTACACTGAGTTCCTGAATATTTCTGGAACTAATGGGAAGCATGTTCCCACCTAAGGGATTTGCACTTATTGTATGCTCTATATAGAATCCTTGGAAACTAGCCTCACTTCTTATAGGTCTGCTAGAATTGTCTGAGAGGCCTTCCCTGAACTCCTACACAATGATATTTACACTATTACACTTTACCTATCTATTTATCTTGAATTTGGCAGGAGAAAATCACACCAAGAAGCTGGTTTCATCATAAGAACATAACCACACACCTCACATGGATTCTCAGTGCCATCCTACAATCTTACTTTTCTGTCTTCTTTCCCATACTCTGATTTCTTTTTCTTCAAATCTCCCCAACCCTCCTCAACTTCTCTTCACTTTGGATAATGACATCACTGTTTTACTCAAGAGAATTGGAAACTAGCAGAAAATTTTATTAGTTTCTCCACCACAAAATCTATAATTCTATTAGTAATTGAACGTGTCTTCACTATATCTTTCCTGTTACAATGAGAACTGTATTCAACTTGCTCTCAAGGGCCTATGTCAACCGAGCTGTGGGTTCATTCTTTTTCCTTCTCAAGAACTTTGATCCTTCAGTTATCTCTTACCTTGTTGCAATACCAGTGTCTCTCTCTCTCTGTTTCTCTGGGTATTCCAACCAGCATGCACACATTCTCTAGTATCTGCCATATACTAAATACACAAAAAAACTACCTTCATCCCCGAATCTCTCACCCAGTCTGATTTACCTGCAAAACTTCTCTAAAGAGTTTGCCTCTCATGCTCTCTCCCTTTCCTTGCCACCCACAAATTCTTCCACTCACTCAAGTCTGGCTTCTCTCCTGCCCATCACTCCTGTGGAAACCTCGGTGTTTACAACTCCAGTGGCCCCCTCTCTATCCCAGTGTATTGACTTTTTCTTGCATTGAACAGGTCTGCTTTCTCCCTCATTTGCGCTTCTCTTGGCTTCTGGGACACTTCCTTTTTCTCAGCTTTTGTCTTGCCTCATGGTTGGTTCCTTCGTCTCCTTTGATGGCTCCTTCATATCTACTCAATCTTTACTTGTTTAAGTGCTTCAGCATTTGATTCTGGACAGTTTTCTTTTCTCATCCTGTATTTGAGTAATCTTATCAAAGTCCTTGGCTTTTGAATAATCAAAACATAGCTATTCTTAAGCATTTAAAATATAATCTAGATTACAGGCACGATTTACGTACTAGAGATGTTGGATTGAGAGTTATCCAAATAGATTTGCTATCTGAGACTGAGATTGCGAGAACTTGCAGAAGTGTTGAAGATACCAAAAAAAAAAAAAAAAAAAAAAAAGAAAAGAAAAAAAAGAAAAAAGAAAAAAAAAGTTCTGGGCGTGGTGGCACATGCCTGTAATCCCAGCACTTTGGGAGGCCGTGTCAGGTGGATCACTTGAGGCCAGGAGTTCAAGACAAGCCTGGCCAACATGGTAAAACCCCATCTCTACTAAAAATACAAAAATTAGTCAGGCATGGCGGCCAGTCCTTGTCAAAACAAAACAAAAACAAAAACAAGTATTTTGATAGGACTTTCTGTTTGGAGGTTAGATGTAGGAAGAGATGAAGTAGAAAGGCAGTGATCAGAGAAGGAAGAACAGAACAAACATGAAACTCCAGAGAAGAGAGACATGCAAGGAAAAGAGTCTTCTACACAATAAAATTCTGCAGAATTTTTGGATCAGAAGATAATAGAAAAATTTTTTTAGGATTTGAAAAGAAGAAAAGGAGATCATAATATCTGCAAGGGCAGTTTTGGTAGGTTATAAAACAGGTACATTTTGGAGTAAGGAGTAGAAGGAGAGAATTACCAGGCATACATCACTCATTTCATGAGTTTAACAGTGGGAGAAATGGTTTGATAAATAAAATAAATAGTGGGATCAACCTTGTTTTTATTTTATTTTATTTTATTTTTTGGTTTTGTTTTTGTCTTTTTTTTTAAATGCTGTTTATTGGGGCAGAGAGATGAGAGCCTGTTTTTAAAAAGGTATCTACAAGAAGAAGGAATTGAAACTGTAAGAGAAAAAAGAAGCAATCAAAAATCAGGGAAAATAGAAGGATTGGACTTTGCAATATGGGAGAAAGAGTGGAGGGATTCTTTTTTAGAAATAAAGAGGTTTATCTCTTCCTTTGGAACTTATGGAAGAGACTAAAAGGCCTATCAAAACAATAATGCTGGCCGGGCGCCGTGGCTCACGCTTGTAATCCCAACACTTTCGGAGGCCGAGGCAGGGGGATCACCTGAGGTCAGGAGTTTGAGACCAGTCTGGCCAACTTGGTGAAACCCCATCTCTACTAAATATGCAAAACCTTAGCCAGACATGGTGGTGCATGCCTGTAATCCCAGCTACTTGGGAGGCTGAGGCACGAGAATTGCTTGAACCTGGGAGGCAAAGATTACAGTGAGCTAAGGTTGCACTACTGCAACTCTGTTGTCTGGGCAACAGAGCAAGACTCTGTCTCAAAAAGAAAGGAAGGAAGGAAGAAAGAAAGAGAGACAGAGAGAAAGAAAGAAAGAAAACGATAATGCTTCTGTAGGCCAGAGGTGATTAAAAATATATATATATATATAATGCTGGAGTATACTGAAGATGATGGCCCAGATCTTTCATGTGACATAGAAGGCAAGATCATCTACTAAACAATCAGGCAGAAATCAGGACTTGAGCAGCATGAGGAAAATAAGGAGGCTGGCTATAACACATCAGGTGGGAGTCAGGACGTCTGGGTTTCAGCTGGCTCAGAATATCTACTGGCCGCAGGCAAATCTACAAGTTTCAGATTCTTCTCTCAGAGTGTAAAGAAACCAGTCTCAATTTCTAAAGTCCCTAACATTCTATATTTGATTTTGTGATTGGAGACTGGAATATCTTCTGTAAGGAGAGGATTTACTGAGTCAATGAGAAAACAATGAAAAGATCAAGCAACAGCATGAGGATCCAGTTGAAAATTAACAAAGCTGAATTAGGTCTGAACGACTCTGCATCTTCCTCTAAGAATCCTCAGTGGCCAGGAAGCAGCAGTGGAGAAAGCCAGCCATGGTAGCAGCTCTTTATAGAAGACAATGGTGTCCAGTTCTGCAGAATGTCGGGGTCCAGGACATCTGGTCTAGTGGAGAGGGAAGTATTGTAGACCATGCTGCCCAGTCTGAGGACAAACTCCAGTTTCATAAAGAGGGCCCTGATAGGATGAAGTGAATTCAAGGACATGGAAGGCTTGGGGATCTCTCTGAAGTTAGAATGCTTGTTTCAGAGGGTGAAAAAAAGGGCAGGTGAATCAGAGAGAAATTTGATATAGAGCAGGTAAGGAGCACATGGTTGAATCTCAGAGAAATAGCAATGCCTATTAAAAGTGAGATCTGGGTTGGGTGTGGTGGCTCACGCCTGTAATCCCAGCACTTTGGGTGGCCAAGGCAGGCGGATCACTTGAGGTCGGGAGTTTGAGACCAGCTTGACCAAGAAACCCCATCTCTACTGAAAATACAAAATTTGCCAGGTGTGGTGGTGCATGCCTGTAATCCCAGCTACTCAGGAGGCTGAGGAAGGAGAATCACTTGAACCCAGGAGGCAGAGGTTGCAGTGAGCCAAGGTTGCGCCATTGCACTCCAGCCTGGGCAACAAGAGTGAAACTCCATCTCAAAAAAAAAAAGGGAGAGAGAGAGAGAGGAAAGATCTGGTATATACTATCCTGGTGTGTAGATGGTGTTAAATAGAAATGCAAAGAAGTTAAGGCAACAAACTCGGTAAATATGGCATCAAAGCAGTTTAGTAATGAGAACACTGAAGTGGCTGAGGCCATTGCTCATGGAGAAACAAATTATAAGCTAAAAGTGTGAGTGTGATGAATATGGAGATAAGATCTGCAGAATATGGGGAAAATTGCATTGTCCTTAAGGCAGTGTGTATGCATGTGTGTGTGAGTGTGAGAGTGTGTATGTGTGTGTGTGAGAGAGACAGAGACAAAGGGAGAGAGAGGATAATAAAGAATTGTACAATAAAAGAAAGAACAGTCAACAGAGACTGTACAATGAGAGACAAAAGAGTCAACAGGCAACCAAAAAAAAAAATAAATAAATAAATAAAACAAGAAACCGAGGAAGAAAATTACTACTCATCTCTCTTCAAATCAAGTATAGGAAGATAATAGACCAACAGGTTACTGTTAGAGAGAAAAAGTGTTTTTACCAACATGAATGGGAAGAGACATTAAAGGACATAATAGCAGCACTTACCATAATGTTTAATAAACAAAGCACTCGAGATAAGTTTTGTTGAATCCAAATTACACATGTTGACTGTTTGCCTTTTCCTGAATACTTTCACATATATCTGCTTTAATCTTGTGGATTTTAAAAATAGATTATCTTAATCTGTCCCTAAATTACTTTACAGAGAAGTTGGGGTCAATCCAGCAGAGGATATCTGGTGTCAAGATTGCCAAGAATTTGCAACCTGGACATGGATTCCCATTCAAAATCACAGAAACAAGCACCTTTTCTCAAAAGGTATAACCAAGATGCAAATGCTGGGAAGATCAATAACTAATTTCAAATTTAAATGACCAACGGTAGCACTGCTGGGCCAAGAATTGGGTAGAGCATGGACCAGCGATGAAGAGCAATTAAGGAAAAAGTGAGGACAAATGATCATTTCATGATGTAAACATATATAAAACATCACATTGTACCCCATAAAAATAATATATGCAATTATTATTTGTCAATTAAAAAGAAAAGAAAAAGGAGGGTTCATGGAAGCAGTCTTGGTGAAACTTCAGCCATTTCCATTAATTCATGGTGTGGGTGGGCTGGTCTAGTTTTAAGAACTAACAATGGGACAAGGTGAAATTTGCACTTGGGCTTTCATCTAATAAGTTGTAATTGTTGTTTAGGTCTCTTGTTATAAATCTTCAGTTGAGATAAAGGTCTTAACTGAAAGGGAGTCTGTCTACAATGAAAGAATGGTTTTACAATTTATTCGTTCAATTGTTCCTAAATTCCTGATTTTCAGGTTCACCCTTTCCTTTAATCCAAATAATTAGCTGGTGACATAATCCATGTGCTATTGGAAAGAAAGCACACTCCCTTTCCACTGCCTTACTTCCATGTCTTCCTGTTCTCCTGTTACTCATAATTCCTGCTCCTCTTCATTATTAACTCCTATTTATGCTCTGGATTCCTGCAGCTGTCACCTTTGCCCTGCACATGGCCACTGCTCTCCTACCTGCATTCAGCAAAGCACCACTAACACTGGGCTCTTAGGCAGGTAATAGATACCTGCCTAAGGTTTGAGAATAATAGAGACATAGGAAAATTCATTCATCCCATTTAGTAAATAGTTTTTAACACCTATCATTGATACAGCTCCAATGAGTGGAGGAACACCAGGTTCTTCGTCTGGAGTCGAATTAGATAAAACGACATGGACACACATGGAGTGGTTTTAAGGAGCGGAGAGTTTAATAGGCAAGAAAGAAGGAAGAAGGCAGAAGGAAGAAGCTCCCCATACAGAGAGGGAGCCGTGCTCCAAAGTAGAGAGAGGGAACCAACCCCAAGTGCGGTGGATACCAGCCAGATATAGGCAGACGCTGGAGGAAGCGGTGTCTGATTTGCATAGGGCTCAGGGGATTGGTTTGACCAGGCATGTCATTCATGTAGCCCATGAAAAAGCTGGCCCTCCCACCCTAATATGCAAATGAAGGGCACCATGATGTTCTACACACGTGGGGATATGTGGGGGTGGCCATGTTACCAGGAACATGTGGGGCAAGGTCAAGAAGACCCTGGGAATCACTATGTTTGGGTGGACCCAGTTTCTAATGGCCTGTTTTTGCATATCAAAGGTTGCCAGCCTGGCTCTAAGAGCAGGGGCTTTACAGGAAACTTTTCTGGAGATGCTTTTTTAAAAAATGAAAACTTCCCAAGGACCCCTTTTCCTCTCTATCTGCCTAAAATAATTTCTTAATAACTCCTACCACATCGTCTAGACATTTTTCTAGGTGCTGGGCACAAAGCATTGAACAATAAGGACAAAATCCTTGTCTTCATATTGCTTACATTTTATTTGGATCACAGACAGTAAGTAATTTTAAAAACTGTATTAAGGTTGCAATTAACTTTCTTTGTTAGACAAATAGTGCCAATATGATCCTAAGAATCTAGAAAAAATTAGAACTTGGCTTTTTTAATGACTGCTTAATGGGTTGCTTATTATTTCCCACACCCCTGTGTTTCTCTGAAGAACAAAAGATAGAGGAATGAAATGAAGGGGAGAAAGGTGATACAATAAGGATTCCTAAAGACAACAGGCCAGGCCAGGTGCAGTGGCTCATGCTTGTAATCTCAGCACTTTGGGAGGCTCAGACAGGAGGATTGCTTGAGCCCAGGTATTTGAGACCAGCCTGGGAAACATAGCAAGACTTCGTCTCGACTAAAATAATGATAAAAATTAGTCAGGCATGGTGGTGTCCACCTGTAGTCCTAGCTTCTCAGGAGGCTGAGGTATGAGGATTGCTCGAACTCAAGAGTTGGAGGCTGCAGTAGTGAGCTATAACCGTGCCATTGCACTCCAGTGAGACCTCGTCTTAGGAAAAAAAAAAAAAAAAAAACCCGAAAGGGAACAAGACAACTCCAAGTGGCTCTAAAGAAGGCACCTTCACAGAATTCTGAAGAGGGAGTCTGTCTTGGGGCACATTATTCCAGATTTTTATCTCCTCAAATGGATGATCTGATATATGAAGTCACCTCCCTTATCATATCAGCTGGAATCTTCCTCCAGGGTGCAGGTCCTTTCCTTTTTATTTATATGAAGAGCCTCCCTACATATTTGCACTCATGCCTTCCACATTGATAAATGGCTTTCACTAAGTGCTATGACAACTCTTCTCTGGAACTCTCTCAGTTCTCAACTCATGATTAATAGTTTCAGTTAACATTCTTTCCTTTACTTATCTTAGTAATTTACAGAGGTGAACTTGCTCTCTCTGTTGTAACAAGTACAAGTATACGTAGCTTCACATTTTATACATTCCATTAGAAAATGGTGCAGAAAAGGAGGATCTCTGAGCAGATAAAAGAGAGGGTCTCTGGTCTCTGACTAGATAAAGATAGTTCCCCTAATCCTTCTTGACCACAGATATTACTTTTGGTCAGCATCCAAAATCTTTTTAATAAGAAGGTAAGCAGTCTGTCCGTTCTCAGATCTCAAACTCCATGCTGGGAGAACCACTACTCTCTTCAAAGCTGTCACATAGGGACATTTAAGTCTGCAGAGGTTTCTGCGTCTTTTGTTCGGGTATGCCCTGCCCCCAGAGGTGGAGTCTACCAAGGCAGGCAGGCCTCCTTGAGCTGCGGTGGGCTCCACCCAGTTCGAGCTTCCCAGCTGCTTTGTTTACCAGCTCAAGCCTCAGCAATGGCAGGCGCCCCTCCCCCACCCTCGCTGCCGCCTTGCAGTTCCATCTCAGTCTGCTGTGCTAGCAATGAGCGAGGCTTCGTGGGTGTGGGACCCATGCCCTCTCTGACCTCTCCTATTCAACAAAGTGTTGGAAGTTCTGGCCAGGGCAATCAGGCAGGAGAAAGAAATAAAGATATTCAATTAGGAAAAGAGGAAGTCAAATTGTCCCTGTTTGCAGATGACATGATTGTATATTTAGAAAACCCCATCGTTTCAGTCCAAAATCTCCTTAAGCTGATAAGCAACTTGGGCAAAGTCTCAGGATACACAATCAATGTGGAAAAATCACAAGCATTCTTATACACCAATAACAGACAAACAGAGAGCCAAATCATGAGTGAACTCCCATTCACAATTGCTTCAAAGAGAATATAATACTTAGGAATCCAACTTACAAGGGATGTGAAGGAACTCTTCAAGGAGAACTGCAAACCACTGCTCAACGAAATAAAAGAGGATACAAGCAAATGGAAGAACATTCCATGCTCATGGATAGGAAGAATCAATAGCATGAAAATGGCCATGCTGCCCAAGGTAATTTATAGATTCGATGCCATCCCCATCAAGCTACCAAAGACTTTCTTCACAGAATTGGAAAAAACTACTTTAAAGTTCATATGAAACCAAAAAAAAGCCCGCATTGTGAAGACAATCCTAAGCCAAAAGAACAAAGCTGGAGGCATCACGCTACCTGACTTCAAACTATACTACAAGGCTACAGTTACCAAAACAGCATGGTACTGGTACCAAAACAGAGATATAGACCAATGGAACAGAACAGAGCCCTCAGAAATAATACCACACATCTACAACCATCTGATCTTTGACAAACCTGAAAAAAAAAAAGAAATGGGGAAAGGATTCCCTATTTAATAAATGGTGCTGGGAAAACTGGCTAGCCATGTGTAGAAAGCTGAAACTGGATCTCTTCCTTACACCTTACACAAAAATTAATTCGAGGTGGATTAAAGACTTAAATGTTAGACCTAAAACCATAAAAACCCTAGAAGAAAACCTAGGCAATACCATTCAGGACATAGGCATAGGCAAGGACTTCATGTCTAAAACACCAAAAGCAATGGCAACAAAATCCAAAATTGACAAGTGGGATCTAATTAAACTAAAGAGCTTCTGCACAGCAAAAGAAACTACCAGCAGAGTGAACAGGTGATCTACAGAATGGGAGAAAATTTTTGCAATCTACTCATTTGACAAAGGACTAATATCCAGAATCTACAAAGAACTCAAACAAACTTACAAGAAAAAAACAACCCCATCAAAAAGTGGGTGAAGTATATGAACAGACACTTCTCAAAAGAAGACATTTATACAGCCAACAGACACGTGAAAAAATGCTCATCATCACTGGCCATCAGAGAAATGCAAATCAAAACCACAATGAGATACCGTCTCACACCATTAGAATGGCGATCATTAAAAAGTCAGGAAACAACAGGTGCTGGAGAGGATGTGGAGAAATAGGAAGACTTTTACACTGTTGGTGGGACCGTAAACTAGTTCAACCATTATGGAAGACAGCGTGGCGATTCCTCAAGAATCTAGAACTAGAAATGCCATTTGACCCAGCAATCCCATTACCGGGTGTATACCCAAAGGATTATAACTCATGCTGCTATCAAGACACATGCACACGTATGTTTATTGTGGCACTATTCACAATAGCAAAGACCTGGAACCAACCCAAAAGTCCATCAGTGATAGACTGAATTAAGAAAATGTGGCACATACACACCATGGAATACTATGTAGCTATAAAAAAGGATGAGCTCATGTCCTTTGTAGGGACAGGGATGAAGCTGGAAACCATCATTCTCAGCAAACTGTTGCAAGGACAAAAAACCAAACACCACGTGTTCTCAGTCATAGGTGGGAATTGAACAATGAGAACACTTGGACACAGGAAGGGGAACATCACACACTGGGGCCTGTCATGGGATGGGGGGAGGGGGGAGGGATATCATTAGGAGATATACCTAATGTAAATGACGAATTAATGGGTGCAGCACACCAACATGGCACATGTATACATATGTAACAAACCTGCACATTGTGCACATGTACCCTAGAACTTAAAGTATAATAATAAAAAATAAAAAAAAAAGAAAAAAGAAGGTAGGATCCAGGGTTAGTTTTTGTAGCCTTGGCTGGCCCCTTGGCCTCTGGCATGCTCGAACTTCCGGCCCTTGGAGCGGACGTAGGGTTTGGTGTGGCTGTGTGGGGTTCCCAGGGCCTTGTCGAAATGCCAGTACACCTCTCGACCCTTGCGAGGACCTGAGAGCAGGACGGTGCCGCAGACCTTGGGGGAGTCCAGGGCCAGCTGGTCGAAAGTGAGGTTCTTGCCCCACACCCTGACGATGTGGCTGCGGGCCCGGCTGGTCACGCCCAGTGCACACACCTTCAGTTTGGGCACCTCCTAAACCCACACGTCATCTGTTATGGTTCCCACAACCACGGCCGTTTTGTTTTCCTGGCCAGGAAGCTTCATTTTCGGGATCATCCGGGAAAGGGACAGAGGTGGCTGGTTGGTGCACTCATAAACAACCTCTTCAGCACTATTACTTTTTTTAAAGTGCCCTAAATATCCTTATCAGAGGGGTATTCTTACTTTCACTTTCTCTTTTTTTCCCCTCAGGCCTTTCTTGCCCTCTGTTTAAATCTTTCTTCTAAAGCTTCTCTTCCAGTCCTAGGATCCCCAATTCTTTGTCTCCCTTGTCTTCCAAGGGAACATTATTTTTTAACAATTCTTAATTATGCAAAGAATTTTATTTCTTCATTCTCTCAACCATTCCAATTCTAACTGAGCTCTAGGGCCTACCTACATTTAACTAAATGAAACTAAACAACAAAATCATCATTTATATGGCTGACCTATATTATGGAAGCAAGCTTGAGTCATCTTTTTTAATAGGAATTTTGTCTTCTTCCTACAAATGCACTGTCGCCAAAGAGAGTCATAGAGGGAAGGATTTTGCATAGGGAGAGATGAGCTTGGGATGGGTAGAATCAAAATTTCAGAGAGTTTTAAGGGGTGGGTAATGGGCTTTTGCACAAAATCGTAAAATAAAGAAAAAGAGAGAAGGGAGCTTTTCAGCTGAAGGTGGATAAGGTTTCTATTAGTCATCTGTGGGGAGAGATAGATGGATATTAAAAGGAGAGGACAGTTTACATATATAGAAATTTATAACGGCCTAAATACAGACACAGGAAAGACAACCCACCTGTTTCTAGCATCCTAGGTAGTACATTTGTGTGGAGCCAATAAAAAAAGTGTACACAAATAAACCAATTATATTCAGGTATGTTTTGAAAGAGCCATGTTGACTGGCCTAAGATGTGGGAAAAAAAGCCAGGGATTTTGTTCACAGTAAGTTCAATACAAACAAATCCAGTGATTTGCCAAAAGAGCTAACTAGTATCTTAGCCCACATTAATGCAATTTCAGTCTCTTTAATAGTGTAGTGTTGTTCTACAGCTCTTACCATGGGGAGTAAATGAAGCATTTCTAGCATGGTAATGAATCTATTGGTAGTACAGTCATTAATGAACTGTTTTTTGTTTTGTTTTGTTTTGTTTTGTTTTTGACGGAATTTCACTCTTGTTGCTTAGGCTGGAGTGCAATGGCGAGATCTCGGCTCACCACAACCTCCGCTTCCTGGGTTCAAGTGACTCTCCTGCTTCAGCCTCCTGAGTAGCTGGGATTACAGGTGCCTGCCACGACACCTGGCTAATTTTGTATTTTTAGTGGAGATAGGTTTCTCCATGTTGGTCAGGCTGGTCTGGAACTCCCGACCTCAGGTGATCCACCCACCTTGGCCTCCCAAAGTGCTAGGATTACACGTGTGAGCCACTGTGCCCAGCCCTGGTTTGTTTATTTTTATTTTTATTGTTTTTGGTTAAGTTTTTATTTGGTCATATTAAGACACAGTAAGGTTTTGCTTCTATAAAGTGAATAATCATTAATTTTTTTTTTTTTTTTGTAATTCAAGGGAAAACTTAAGTTTGGTTGGTTAATTTTCCTTTTTCCCCTCTATATAGATGCTCTTAAGAGAATAATTGTAGTTAAAAAAACATAAGTAATTACACTTTTGGAAGCTAGCATGTTACATTACAGTTGTGCAGGGAGGATCAGAGGTAGAAACCCCAAGAAGCTACTGCAGGCCTGACTCCTTCTTCCCTTCCTTGCCCAGCCCCTCTAGTTTTGCCTGAGGGATGCAAGGTAAACTACATCAACAAAGGTCCAGGAACCACAACAATTCTGAGGTCACAAATCATCTAGGCCTGCAGGTGGATGCCCTAGATTGTAGGCATTGATGCCAAGGAAGGAAACCACCCTCTTAACACCTCACGATCCGTAGGGCATTGACAGCAGAGGCTTTTACTCCTCAGCCCCTCCCCTGAAAGGCCTTGATTAGGAAGGTAGCTGAGTCACCATAGAAAGGCCAAGTATGTGTAACACAGCCAATACTGAGAGTGAATTCTGATAGACAACCTTTCTCCGAATTATGTTTTATTTCTGTTTTTCTATATCCATATTGTTTTCTATATTTATTTTCATATATTCTATATTCAGAACATAGAATATGATTCTGAATATAGAATTTTTAATATTTAATAGAGACATGGAGACATTAAATATTAAATATTAAATTTAATATTTAATAGAGATATATTTAATACAGACATGGAGAAACCCCATCTCTATTAAAAATTCTATATTCGGAATATAGAATACAATTCTACATTCGGAATATAGAATACAATTCTACATTCGGAATATAGAATACAATTCTACATTCGGAATATAGAATACAATTCTATATTCGGAATATAGAATACAATTGAGAATATAGAAGAATACAATTCTATATTCGGAATATAGAAGAATACAATTCTATATTCGGAATATAGAAGAATACAATTCTATATTCGGAATATAGAAGAATACAATTCTATATTCGGAATATAGAAGAATACAATTCTATATTCGGAATATAGAAGAATACAATTCTATATTCGGAATATAGAAGAATACAATTCTATATTCGGAATATAGAAGAATACAATTCTATATTCGGAATATAGAAGAATACAATTCTATATTCGGAATATAGAAGAATACAATTCTATATTCGGAATATAGAAGAATACAATTCTATATTCGGAATACAGAATTATATTTCTATATTCTGTATTCCGAATACAGAATTATATTTCTATATTCTGTATTCGGAATACAGAATTATATTTCTATATTCTGTATTCGGAATACAGAATTATATTCCTATATTCTGTATTCCGAATACAGAATTATATTCCTATATTCTGTATTCCGAATACAGAATTATATTCCTATATTCTGTATTCAGAATACAGAATATATTTCTATATTCTATATTTCATTTTTCTATATTTTTCTATAAATAGAATGCATCACCGACCCAAGGGATTCAAACATCATGGGTATCAGAATCACATGTCCCTCCCCAGAGATACTGCCTCTGTCTAGAATCCCAACAGCCCCCTTTAGGCACAGTGTCACCCCTGGGTTTTTTCCTGAGATAGTAAGCTGTAGCAGGAGACCCTGAGAGCTGCGCTTGCTTTGTTGGGAGAATAAGGCAGTAATCTGTAGCCTCACTTCCTCAGCCTAAAATGAGGGCTTGGCCCAAATGACTTGTAAGTTTCTTTTCAATTTCTACCTTCTGCAAAAATAGCAAAAGGAAGTTTTCAAATTTTCATTTATAATATCCTGGAAAACACAGGCAATTTGTTGTGAAAAGGCAATTTGTTGACTAACTTGATCACGGTAAAGAGTCAAATTGGATAATTAGATTCCAAAGTGGATTTTGGGGGGACCTAATTTTCCTATTTGGCTGCCTAACAGTATCAAAATAACTGCTAATTGCCAAATCTCTCTCTCCCTTCTCTGTATGCTTAGCCAATACTGCTGTAGTGCATCAAAAAAAAAAAAAAAAAAAAAAAAAATGCTACCATTGCTCAGTCCACCTGTGCATCTCCTAATAATTAAATAGTGCACTTGTAGAAATTTTTTTTTGGTTGGGGGGAGGTGGGAGACAAGAAGATTTACACATATAGGGACTAGTCATAGCCTATAGTTAAGTGTCTAGCTCCAGAACCGGAAGCACAATGGTTTCTCCTAAGTGAAATTTAGGACTGTAGGACCAGCTGTAAGCTGAGACCTCCAAAATCTGCATTGGTCAGTGGTCCCCAACTTTTGGGCAAAGGGAATCACTTAGGAATCTGTAATAATACTGATATTTGGTTGCCCCTAACTCTACCAGACATGATGATTTAATTGGTAGGGGATGAGAATAGGAATCATAAAATTTCCCCAAGTGATTCTAATGTGGAACAAAGTTTGGCAACTCCTGAAATTTGGTCAATATCATCGTAAAATATGCTAGTTTGTTAGCTTGATTTTTTGCAATGGTTGGGCCTAAGGCAATGTGATCAAGATTGCAGGCACTTGGATCAGACAAGCTGCTTCTTAATCTTGCTCAACCTCTGCTGGTTCTGTCTATGTCCACAAACTGGCCAGGTAATTTTGTTTAGTTTGAGCTTTCTTATTTGTATGATAGAGATAAATGTGCCCACCTCATAGTATTGTTCTGAAGATGAAATGTGTTTGGAAGGTTTTGGAAAATTGTTGGCATGAAATCTGGCACCCAGAACTTGATATATTCTAGCCATCATTATATGTTGTTAGGATTTTGAATCTATATTTTATTTTATAAGACAAAAGTCGCTGGGCACAGTGGTTCACGCCTGTAATCCCAGCACTTTGGGAGGCCGAGATGGGTGGATCACCTGAGGTCGGGAGTTCGAGACCAGCCTGATCAACATGGAGAAAACCCGTCTCTATTAAAAATACAAAAAATTAGCCAGGCGTGGTGGCACATGCCTGTAATCCCAGCTAGTCAGGAAGCTGAAGCAGGAGAGTCACTTGAACCTGGGAGGTGAAGGTTGTGGTGAGCCGAGATCTCGCCATTGCGCTCCAGCCTAAGCAACAAGAGCGAAACTCTGTCTCAAATAAAAAAAGAAAAAGATCTTTGAATAAGTCACCTGAGGAAGTTACCATAGGCCTTCCTTTACTTATTTTCTAAAGATATCATAATAATTATATTTTTCTTTTATATTACAAAATTAATTTCTGCAAAACAAAGCAGAATATATACCATTTATCACAACTCTTTTCTTCAACACTGTTTCGTTCTATAAAATGGAAATGAAAGTCCTGTACAATAGCAGTCACTAGCTAGCATCTAATTTAATTATCTTTATAGCATCTTTCATAAAACTAAGTCAGTAGGAGGCCATAAACAGAGAATTTAGGAAATTTTATTAATCTCCTGGGTAATAATATAGACATTTTCCTTGAATTCATAATGTCTCAGTGGGCTTTTGATTAGATATGCAACTCAAGTCACATGGATGATAACACATTGAGAACTTATGGTTGATGTGATCACTAAACATAGACTGTGAAGGTCAACAATTTTATTGCCAATTCCTCATAGCAGCTCTATCTCTAAAATCATATGTATAATGCAACCAACTTACTCTAATGCAAAATATCCACATTCTATTTTCATGTGTTATTTTCTTTTGATTTTTAACATGTACTAAACCAATGTAAAAATAAAATTATGTATGCTTAGCCCACCTTGGGCAAAAATGCAGTTTTGCTGGGGAGTGAGGAAGGAGTAGAGAGATGGGTGTCCCGATTAAGAAGAAGATTAAAGGGAGTTTCAGGCAACTCTCTAAGCAAAGTCTATGCTCTACTCCTAAACTTCTCTAATGCCTTGGATGTGTAACCGGAATCCTGAAATACTAGTTTCACAGCTAGCAGGCGCCTACCACCATTAGGTTTGTTGCTTCTCGCTGAGGCGACTCTAAGTTGATCCCAGCATGCTGTGCAAATATAATCAGCTTTCATGTGTGTCATAATGCAAAAAAACATGGGACGCCCTGCTTACATAGCACTCTTTTTTTTTCAGTGAATGTTATCATTATAATTAAAGTGTCTTTGGGTATAATCTTGGATGATTCTAATACTCAAAGAACAAAAATGAAGAATTCCTGACCATTTCAAAAACTCATCCAATTTTAAGATGTTCTTTTTGGTTATGAAGGAAAACACAATTAGAGATTGTTGTTCAAATTATATGATAGATGACTCTGCAGTACATTATAGTATCAAAAAATCTGGGCTTCCTTAGCTTTGGAGGGCTATTATCGTAACAGTTGGATGATTCATTTAGGTCAGAAAACTCCCATTTCAGAATATTCTTGAAAAAAATGTAATTAATATAATTCCACTCAGATTTGAGAACATTTGGTTTATTTCTAGCTACAAATAGTTTCCTCTATACCAGAAAATAAATTATTTACTTCTTTTCTCTAGGTTTATGTGTTGCTAAGTTTCATTTGAACTTTATTTCAACCTTAAGAATAAATTGGGAAGAAAAAATATGTTTAGGGTGGGGACTGAAATAAGTAATGTAGAATTCCAAATCAGTTAGAGTAAAAAAATTCAATGGCTTGGGGACAGGATGTGATATAAATAGAAAGACCATGGGAAGATTGCCCAGAAGCCAGAATTTGGGTTCAAATACTAAAATTTTAGAACTGAAAACAACCTTTGAGATTTTAAATGAGGAAGTGAAGGGTCACAAAATATTGTAGATTATAGCTCAAGAATAGAGTGAAATTGTGTATTTTAGTAATAATACCTTCACCAGGCCAATTCTTCCACCCTCAAATCTGGGTAAGTCTCTCCAATATTAATCCTGCTAGTGAGACGGGATTTTAAAGAGACATCTGGAAACACCAGTGTTCCAATTTGGCACCAGAGGGTTGACTCCTCCCAAACATTTCCTCTTGTTCCTGTAACCACTGCCCCACCCACCCCATCTCCATCTCCTTCCCTGCTCTGCCCTCCTCTTTCAAAATAACTTAGTAGAAAGGTTACTTTCTCCAAAAAATTGATTTTTTTTTGAAGCAAGATTTGAGTCTTCCTTATTGTATTTTAGGAAATAATATAATACTGTGTGTGCCTATTGGTTGCTTAGTAAATATTTGTTAAACAAACAAAACGCCTAAGAGAAGAGACCTGAAATCAATCCAAAAGTAGAAAAAAAGAAAGACAAAACAACCAAATTAAAGCACTTCTCACCCTCACTGGACCAGGGGAAAATTTCGGTTTCAAACATCTACAGACTGGGTGTCTGACTGGACCCAGCAGGATTTGGTCTCCAGACTCACTAAAGCATTGTTACTCTGAGGATTTCCGAGTGCATAATGGGTTTCCCGAGCTGCTTGAGTAAGTGCATCCTAGTTCCTGCAATTATGTTCATGACAACAGCTAGCAGACATTATGTCCTGCTTTGATTCTTTCTTTCTCCTTCATTCTATTTTAATTCTTCTTGATATATTGGCTTGTTCTTAACATAAAAGTCGTTTAAACATGATGGATTGACCATGAACATTTATTGCCTTCCTGAAACCACTCTAAAATGATGGTAAACAACAGCAACAAAAATACTCGAAGGGCCAGCACAGTGGCTCACACCTGTAATCCCAGCACTTTGGGAGGCCGAGGCTGGTGGATCTCTTAAGGCCAGGAGTTCGAGATTAGCCTGGCCAACATGGCGAAACCCCGCCTCTGCTAAAAATACAAAAATTAGCTGGCCGTGGTGGTGCACGCGTGTAATCCCACTACTAGGGAGGCAGAGGCAGGAGAATGGCTTGAATTTGGGAGGCAGAGATTACGGTGAGCCAAGATTGCGCCACAGCACTCCAGCCTGGGAGACAGAGCAAGACTCGTCTCAAAACAACAACAACACAAAAACAAACCAAAAAATCCTTGAAGGACAAACAGGAAAGAGGACATCAGTGGTTGAGAAGTTTGAGTAAATGTTTAGCAGAGGGAAAACATGGAGCAGTGATAACTGAATTAGGGACAGAGGAAGCTGTTTAGGAGGAGAAGATTGCTTATTTGTCCCAAAGAACTGTGGTAGGGCCAAGGACCATTGAAGGAGAGACAGTATCGTGCTGTAAAGAAGGTGACGAATTGAGAAAACCTGTGTACCAAAGAGTGGCCTTCTTTTCCTTCTTTCCTTCTCTCCCCTTCTCTAGCTCTGTGGCTTAGCAGGTTGCTCACCATCTCTAGCTACTTGCTTCCTGGCAGGAGAGCCAATGCTTTTGCTCTGGATAAATTTAATAGAAGTTCCTACAGGATCACTTTGTTGTTGTACTCTGCATGTAATGGCAACCCAACCCAGACCACTAGAACCAGGCTTAAATCTCATATTTCCAAATATGTCACAGAGAGTGATTATCTGCTCCCAACAGTTTGAACAACAACAACAAAAAAGTCCTGGAGTCAAGCCGTATTGGATTGATTTGGGTTACTTGTTACTTCTGAACCAATCACTGTGGCCAGGGAGAATGGATGCTCTGATTAACCAGACCAGGACTGTATAGGATAGGAGAAGGATGGTACCACAAGAAAACTAATCAGATATGTTATAAGGAAAGGAGAAGTGGGTTCTGGGGAAAGAATGACCTTATCTTCTAATATAATTACTCTGAGAATGCAGTAGCTTTGTTGAATAGGGCTCTCACAGTAGCCACATGCCTGACTGTAGGTGGCATGATAGGAGCCAGAAGCAATCCCTAGGCCTACCAGCTGGGACCAGATATGCACATGTTACAAAACATGAGAATGTGTACATAATGAATTATATCTGACTGCTTTCCTCAGAAGGAGTCATTACTGGAAAATGTTTACATGGAAACTTTTCTGCTTTCAAATACATACAGAGAAGATTTCTTAAACTTCTTTGATAGCCTGTTTCAGCGCAGCCATCATTATCAGGATATTTACTTTTATGCTGTTAATTTAATTTAATTTAATTCTTCTGTCTGCAGCTTTTCAAAGTAGCTGGACATAATCCTCTATATAATATGTATGCTTATGCTTGAAGATAATCTTACAATTTTCTTCCGGGATGGATGACTTCTGTTTTTTTAGCCACAAAATTTTATTTCTCAAACCTTTCATCATCTTTGAGTGTCTCCTCTGAACTGCCTCCAAATTTTCTGCATTTATCTCAAGCTCTAGAGTCCAGCAATGAATATAATAATCTAGGGAGAGCCCCACAACAAAGTGAAGGCAATTGCTTAGGAAAATGGAAAGAATATTTTTGCACAGGACTTCATAGTTTTAAAAGGACTTTCCCAGGCATCACTTTGTCGTTTGAGGTAAGTGTTGCTTCCTCCTCCTCCTAAACTCTGATGGTTGATGTGGGTCTATCCTGAGTCAGATCCAGATTGGGAAGGCTCAGAGCTCCAGTTTGGGGTCAGCTGGAAGTCCAAGGTAGTTCTGAGGTTACAGCACAAGTTCATATTTCTTTATGCTTCCCTGGGACCAGTAACAATTTAAAAAATGGAGTAAACCACAGGGGCTTCCCATGGTTTGGACCAGTGCTGCCCAATAGAACTTTCTGTGATGACAGAATGTTCTATATCTGCACTAATATGGTAGCTATCAGCCACATGTGACTACTGAGTATTGGAAACAGCTCATGCAACTGAGAAACAGGATTTGTACTTTTATTTAACTTTACATATGGCTAGTGGCATAATCTTTGGACCATCCTTAAGTCTGGGTCTAAGCTTGAATTGGTTTCTGTGATTGAAGCATAAAGCACTTTGGTAGACCATCATATTTTAGTAATAATTTGATGGGTGGGAAGCATCTTAGTGGAATCCCAGTCTCTTCTCATCATATTTCTTATTATACATTTCAGTATTATTTGATTAAAAGCATTTTCCTCAGACATGCTGGCACTATATGACTAACTTATGTGTTCTTTTCCTCAGAAATAGATTAATTGTTACTTAGCTCTTTGCCTAGGACAGTGAATAACTTCTCAAGTGAATTTGTATGGGGACAGCAACAAAACCTTGGGGTACCCTAGATGGTGACTAAGCAGGTTTTGGCAGAGAAGAAAAGTCTTAAGAGAGGCTGAGTTTTAAATACCCATCTGAGACCAAGGCCAATACTGCTAAGCCATAAGACAGTTTAGCATTTCATCTATGCATGACACACTTATTGGCATTAAAAGGCTATATTAAAGGATATACATAATATGAAACTTAACGAGCTCAGTTCAACTTCTGCCACATATTTGGTCTGCACTTTTTGCTGAGTTTAGTTTTTGAAGCATCTTGGAAGCCAGAGTAGTTATTAGATCAGTGAGGATGTGAGCGAGGAATCAGTCTTCTATTCTTACAGATGTACACTCTGCAGATTTATAGATATCTTTGTCCTTAGGAACATTTACCCACCTATGGGCCTCTGAAAATAAAAAATAAACATAGTTATGTGCTATATAATGACATTTTCATCAGTGACAGACTACATATACAATGGTGGTTCCATAGGATTATAGAACCATATTTTTACTTACCTTTTCTAATGTTTACATCTGTTTGGATATACAAACAGCATTGTATTACAACTGCCTACCATATTGAGTACAGCAACATGCTATACAGGTTTGTAGCCTGGGAGCAATAGGCTGTACCATATAGGGTAGATGTGTAGTAGGCTATACCATCTAGGTTTGTGTAAGTACACTCTATGATGTTTGTACAACCACAAAAATCACCTAACAACACATTTCTCGGAATGTATTCCCATCGTTAAGTGCTGTATGACTAAATAGTTTTATTTCCTCTTAAAAGTAAGGTAGCTTCATGGTTCATTTATAAATACTTGTCTGCTGACTTTATTGTTGCTTTCTTCCTCTGAGCTCTGCTTTCTTGCACTTCTGCTTTTGTCTTTGTAGTAATCTTAAATTTTCATCATTCCTCCCTCTTTTCAGTTGTAGCTAGAGACCTTGCTTCTAACTGTACTGAGAAAATAGGAGCTCTTAGAAAAGTACTTCTTGTCCCTCTAACATCAAATAGCATAGACTAAACTAACTGCATTCACACCCGGGCTGTCCCTTCCTTTACAGTAGATGAACTGTCCATGCTGTAATATAAGGCCAAGCCCTATGTAGGCACCAGAACTCATTACTACTTGGCTGTGGAAGGGTTTTGCTTCTGAAAATATTATCTCTTTCTCGTGACTCATCCATTGTCCTTCCTCGGTTGAATTTTCCCCATTTTCTATTGTATACTTGCTTTAATGTCACTCATTCAAATAACAGCAATTACAGCAAACCTTCTTAATTCCAACATCTCCAGCCACTGTTTCTTTTCTCCCCTTTATTTTACAGCAAAATTCCAAAAAGGAGTTCTCTATACTCAATAACCCTACCTTCCCACCTCTTATTCTTTCCTATGCGTATCTGTATATGATTTATTTGCATGAAAGCATATTATGAAAATTGATGAAATATACATAAAGTCTTTAGGTATATATTTTTATTTGGAAATAATTTCAAACTTATGGAAGAGTTGCAATAGTATTAAAAGCTCACATGTCTTCGATCATTGACATTTTATCATATTTACTGTCTCTCCATGATGCTATTATATTTCATTTATTTTAAACTTTTATAGGTACATAGTATGTGTATATATTTATGGGGTACACGAGGTATTTTGATTCAGGCATACAGTCCTTAATAATCACATCAGGGTAAATGGAGCATCCATCATCTCTTAAGAATTTATCATATTTTTGCATTACAAACATTCCAATTATACTCTTACAGTTATTTTAAAATGCACAGGAAATTATTGTTGACTGTAGTCACCCTGTAATGTTATCACATACTAGATCTTATTCATTCTATCTAACTATATTTTTGTACCCACGAATCATCTTCACTCCCTCACCTGCTGTTACCCTTCTTAGCCTCTGGTAACCACCATGCTACTATCTCCATGAGTTCAAATGTTTTAAATTTTAGCTCCCCAAAATGAGTGAGAACATAAGTTTGTCATTCTGTGTCCGGCTTATTTCACTCAACATAATATTCCTGTTTCGTCCATGTTAGTGCAAATTAAAGGATCTCATTCTTTTTTGTGGCTGAATAGTACTCCATTATGTATATGTACCACATCTTTATTTGTCTGTCGATGGACACTTAGGTTACTTACAAATCTTGGCTATTGTGAATAGTACCGCAATAAACATGGAAGTGCAGATATCTCTTTTATACACTGATTTCCTTTCTTTTGAGTATATACCTAGCAGTGGGATTGTTGGGTCATATGGAAGTTCTGTTTTTAGATTTTTTGAAGAACCTCCATACTGTTCTTTATAGTGATTGTACTAATGTCCATCCCCACCAACAGTGTATGAGAGTCCCCTTTTCTCCACAACCTTGCCAACATTTGTTATTGCCTGTCTTTTGTATAAAAGCCATTTTAAGTGGGATGAGATGATTATCTCGTTGTAGTTTTGAATTGCATCTCTCTGATGATCAATGATGTTGAGCATCTTTTCTTACACCTGATTGCCTTTTGTATGTCTTCTTTGAGGAAAGTCTTTCCAGAACTTTTGCTAATTTAAAAAATCAGATTGTTTGATTTTTGATCAAATTGTTAGATGTTTTCCTATTGGGTGTCTGAGTTACTTATACATTCTGTTTATTAATCCCTTGTCAGATGAAGAGTTTGAAAATATTTTCTCCCATGCTGTAGGTCATCTCTTCACTTTGTTGATTGTTTCCTTTGCTGTGCAGAGGCTTTTAAACTTGTTATAATTACATCTGTCCATTTTTGCTTTATTTGTCTGTGCTTGTAGAGTAGTAACCAAGAAATCATTGCCCAGACCAATGTCCTGGAGAGTTTCTTCAATATTTTCTTTTAGTAGTTTTCATAGTTTTGAGTTCTTAAATTTAAGTGTTTAATCCATTTTGATTTGAATTTTTGTATATGGTGTGAGATAGAGGTCTAGTTTCATTCTTCCACATACAGATATCCAGTTTTCCCAGGACCATTTATTGAAGGCACCTTTGTCAAAAATGAGCTAACTGTAGATATATGGTCTTATTTCTGGGTGGTCTATTCTGTTCCATTGGTTTCTGTGTCTATTTTTATGCCAGCACAATGCTGTTTTGGTTACTATCACTCATTGGTATCAGTCGAAGTCAGGTAAAATAATTTTTCCAGTTTTGTTCTTTTTGCTCAGGATGGCTTTGGCTATTCTGGGTCATTCATGGTTCCATATAAATTACAGGATTATTTTTTCAATCTCTGTGAAGAATGTCATTAGGTCTATTTCTCTCTTTAGCTCTAGGAATATTTGCTTTATATATGTGAATGCTCCAGTGTTGGATGCATATATATTTACAATTGTTGTATTCCCTTGTTAAATCTACCCCTTTATCAATATGAAATAACCTTCTTTGTTTCTATGTTTTTTTTTCAGTTTCAATTTGCATGGACTATCTTTTTTCATCGCTTTATTTTCAGCCTATGTGTGTCTTTATATGTGAAGCATGTTTCTTATAGGGAGAAGATAGTTGGGACTTGCTTTTTTATCCATTCACCTTGATTTTTTTTATCCACTTTATGTCTTTTGATTGGAAAGTTTAGTCCATTTACATTCAATGTTATTGGTGATGAGAATTTACTCTTGCCATTTTAAAATTGGTTTTCTGACTTCTTTCTTTCCTTCCTGTTTTCCTTTTTGTGAAGGTGATTTTCTCCAGTGGTATGTTTTAATTTCTTGCCTTTTTGTGGGTCTGTTGTAAGTTTTTTGATTTCAGGTTACCACGAGGTTTGCAAATAACATGTTGTAACCCATTATTTAAAACTGATGACAACTTAACACTGATTACAAACAAAACCCAAAACAACCGAACAACTAACACACAGGCAAAGAGAAAACTAATATAAACTCTACAGTTGAACTTCGTTCCCCCAACCAACTTTTAAACTTTTTATTATTTCTATTTATATCTTATTATATGGTCTACATCTTTAAAAGTTGTTGTAGCTATTATTTTTTATTGGTTCATTTTTAGTCTTCCTACTCAAGATATGAGTTTACACACCACAGTTACAGTATTATAATATTCTGTACTTTTCTGTGTACTTGCTGTTTTGTGCCTTTAGATGATTTCTTATTTCTCCTTGCTATCTTTTTCTTTCAGATTGAAAAACCCCTTTAGCATTTCTTATAGGGCAGTCTAGTGTTGATGAAATCCTTCAGCTTTTGTTTTTCTGGGAAAGTCTCTATTTCTCCTTGATGTTTGAAGAATATTTTCACTGGATATACTATTCTAGTATAAGAATTTTTATTTTTTCCTTCAGCACTTTAAATGTATCATGCCACTCTCTGCTGGCTTACAAGATTTCTACTGAGAAGTCTGCTGCCAGACATATCAGATCTCCTTTGTATATTATTTATTTATTTTTTTTCTCCTACTGCTTTTAGGATTCTTTCTTTATCCTTGACTTTTGGAAGTTTGTTAAATGTCTTGAGGTAGTCTTATTTGAGTTACATCTGCTTGGTGTTCTATAACATTCTTGTAGTTGAATATTGATATCTCTACGTTTGGAAAGTTCTCTGTTATTAACCCTCTGAATACACTTTCTATCCCAATCTTGCTCTTTACCTCCTCCTTAAGGATTTGTCCTTAGATTTGTCCTTTTGAGGCTATTTTCTAGATCTTTATAGGTGTGCTTCTTTCTTTTTTATTCTTTTTTCTTTTATCTTCTCTGACTGAGTATTTTCAAAGAGCCTGTCTTCAAGCTCACTCATTCTTTCTTCTGCTTAATTATTCTGCTGTTCAGAGATGTGACACATTCTTCAGTATGCCAACTGAATTTTTCAACTCTTGAATTTCTCGTGATTTTTAAAAATTATTTCAATCTTTTTGTTAAATATATTCAATAGGATTTTTAATTCCTTCTCTGTGTTTTCTTGAATTAATCGAGTGCCATCGAAAGAGCTATTTTGATTTCCCTGTCTGAAAGGTCAAATATCTCTGTCATTCTGGGGTTGGGCACTGGTGCCTTATTTGGTTCGTTTGGTGAAGTCGTGCTTTCTTGGATGGTCTTCATGCTTGTGGATGTTCATTGAAGACTGAGCATTGAAGAGTTAGGTATTTATTGTAATCTTCACAGTCTGGGTTTGTTTGTAACCTGTCCTTCTTGAGAAGACTTTCCGATTATTCAAAGGGAATTGAGTGCTGTGATATAAGTGTTTGGTCACTGCAGCTGTATCTGTATTAGGAGGCACCCAAAGCCCAGTAACACTGTGACTCTTGCAGACTGGTAAAGTTACTGCCTTAGTGGTCTTGGGTAAGTCCTGGGAGAATCCCTGGATTACCAGGCACAGTCTGTTGTTTTCTTCTCTTCCTTTACCCCAAACAAACAGAGTCTCTTTCTTCATGCTGAGCTTCCTGGAGTTGGGGAAGGGGTGGCACAAACACCCCTGTGGCTACCACCACTGGGACTGCTCTGGGTCAGACCTTAAGCCAGCACAGTACTGTGCCTCTCCCAAAGACTGTGATGACCATTACCTGGCTACCTCTGATACGTTTTCAAGGCCCAAGGCCCAAGTCAGCAGGTAGTGAATCCTATCAGACTTGTACCTTTCCCTTCAGGTTGGTGGGTTTCCTTCTGGCCCAGGAATGCTGTCTGGGAGCTGAGGCCAAGAGTCAGGAACTTTAGGGATCAACTTGGTGCTTTATTGAACTGTGGCTGAACTGGTACTCAAGTTGCAAGATAAAATCTTTCATATTCTTCCCTCTCTTTTTCTCAAGCAGGAGTCTCTCCCCATGGCCATCAGTGCCCTAGGCCCATGGTGAATACTGCCTGGCTACCGTTGATGCTTATTCAATGCCCAAGGGCCCTTTAGTCAGCTTGTGGTGAATCCTACAGGCCTGAGTCTCTCTTCAGGGAAGTTGGTTCCTTTCTGGCCCAGAGTGGGTCTAGAAATGCATCCAGGAGCTAAGGCCTGGATTGGGGACTTCAGGAGTCTGTTTGGTGCTTTATTTTATTTGTGACACCAAAGTGGCAAGACGAAGTCCTTTTTAACCTTCCCTCTCCTTTCCTAAAGCAGAAGGAGTCTCTCCCTGTGGCCACCACAGCTGAGAATGTACTGGATCATACCTGAAGCCAGCAGGGTGCTGGGTCTCACTCAAGGCCTGTGGTGAATTGCCTGGCTACTGCTGATGTTTATTCAAGGTGGAAAGGCTCTTTTCTCAGCAGGTAATAAATCCTGCCAGTACTAGGTTCTTTCCTTAAAGGCAGTGGGTTCACTTCTGGCCCAGGATATGTCAAGAAATGTCACCTGGGAGCTAGTGCATTCCCTTGTCTGCCCCCAGCTGGTGTGTCTCTAGGTTGCATTCACCTCAAGTTGACTGGCTCCTATCCCAGCACAGCACTAGGACTTGCCCAGAAATTGTGGTTCTTGTGGCCTAGACTGCCTTCCAAATTTATTTAGGACCCCAGAGTACTTTAGCCTGCAGTGATGGGGCTAGCCAGAACTCAGGTTTTGGCCACTGGGGTGGACAACTCCCCTCTGGCTATGGCTGGTCTAAATGCCACATTTGTGGGTGTGGGCAGAATTCTGCCTGTATTGCTTTCCACTGTTATGGGGCAGCACTGAGTTCCAATGCAAAGTCCCACAGTCACAGCATTCTCCCTCTCCCAAGCACATAGATTCTTTCTCCACACCATGCAGCCACTGCTGGGGTATAGGGAAGGGGTGGTGTTGGCAATTCAAGACTGTTTATCCTATGCTCTTCAGTGCTTCTTTCCTTGATAAGATATTAAAATCAGGTACAGTGATTGCTCACCTGATATTTGGTTCTTATAGAGGTGCTTTCTTGTGTGGATAGTTGCTCAACTTGGTGTTCCTTTTGGAGAGAGGGTGATCGTTAGAGGATTCTATTTGGCTATCTTGCTCTGCCTTCTCAATAATGCTATTTTAATGTTAAATACTTCAGTGTCCTATTAACAAGAATATTTTCTTGCCTAATCACAGTACAATGATCAAAATCAGTATAATTATCAAAAACAATTACCATTGATATAATACTATTATTTAATCTAAAACTTTGTGTAATTTCATCAATCGTCATAATAATATTCTTTATTGCAAAACAATAATAACAACAAAAGCCACATTTTTTTTCTGGCTCAGGATTCAATCTAGGATCCTGGTATACATATAACTGGGCAAAACAAGTCATTTTTTGTTCTTTTAGGGTCCTCAGTGGTTTGGATAATCCCTGACCACATTGGTGAGGGCAGATCTTCTTTACTCAGTCCACTAAGTCAAGTGCTAATCACTTTCAGAAACACCCTCATGGACACACCCAGGAATAATGTTTTACCAGCTATCTGGGCATCTCTTAGTCCAGTCAAGTTGACATGTAAAATTAACCAACATACAATCCTGGTTTCCTTCTTTCATATAGCACCTAGTTCTTTGTAGCACGACTTAAATGGGGTGCTCAGAAATGAAACAACTAATTAGGTAAATTATGGTGAAAATAACACTTTCTGAAATCTTCACACTCTTTTCTGTTAATATAGCTTATGGTTTTCCTGACTTTTTAGTAATGAAAGTTTATTGAAATGAAAAAATAGGGCCAAGGAGGTAACAGAAAGCGAAGATGAAGTTAGAAAGAGCTGCTAGAAACACTAAGGTTTGTGTAATTGTAAAATAGGGAATTGCACTTAATCCCTACAAAAGAAGAATAGCAACCATGCTTGGCATCCATTGTAGTACACAAAGATATTGCCTTCTCCTTGCAGAGTACTTCCTTTACCTTGAAACCACATGGAAAAGTCTCTTCTACAAATTCAGATATTAAAATTCCCAAAATGAATGAATCCTTATGTTTTAGAGACAGATATTAAAATATTTGTAGATAAAATAATGCTTGAATTTGCTTCAAAATAATCCAGTGGGGGAAAGTATGAAGTGAGTGGGGCATATATGAAACAAGATTGCTTGTGGGTTGATGATCCTTATAGCTGGGTGTTAGATACATGTGGGTTCTTTGTATAGTTATTTCTACTTTTGTGTATTTTTGAAGTTTATCCAAATAAAAGCGTAGGTTTTTCTTTAAGTCCCTAGACCTAGGATAAGTGGATAGAAACTGCTAAAATTGTTTCTTGGGTACTCTCATTCTAATGAATTTTGCCTGCATTTGGTTTCTGCTTTATACGTATTTATACTCACAGCCAATAAGACTCAAATCATAGTTCATTCTGTTTTCATTTTCACGAAGATGGACAGCTATCTTTCACAAAGCTGATGAATACTACACAAAGATTTTTTTTGTTTTTGCTTTTCCTTTTACTTCTTTTTAATATTATAAAACCCTGGATATTATTGTTTTCTGTATAGCCTTCCCATTCAAATGTATAGGTAGAATATGTAGGGAATTTTCACCAATTATTGCGAACAATTTCCACATTTTAAAAGAGGGCCTACTCTTCCATTTCAATATGCCACAGATGCCAGCCCAAAACTAACTTGGCAATAATCCAGGCTGTTTCATAATAATGTCCTGTGACACTCTAAAGTTTACAGACCAGAAAGTCAAGGTTCATTAGTGATCCAAGAAGGGGAATGTTTTTTTCTCCTTTAATGTGCTTACCATGTTAAATGAATGAAAATAAGATGTGTAAAGTATTTAAAAGCATTTTACACAGAAGAGAAAAGCACTCAGACTTATTATGAGGTATTGAGATTATACCTAAATCCTAAAATTCTACTGTAGAAAACTTGAATTATGAATGAAATTTTCATTTGGAAAAATGTATGGTTTTTATTTTTTCAAAAACCATATAGCATAAAATGAAATTATTTGGTGGCTTTTCCCTAATTTCTTGATCAACGTATAGCAAGAAATACTTTTAAGCAGAAATGCATAATGAGGACACACACATAATAACTGAAAGAAATGAAAACATAAGCATCCTACACAGGAAAGTGTGGCAAAGTGCAGCTATCCAACGCATTAGGTAAATTATGTCTATCTGTCTGCCTAAGGGCTAGACAGTCCCTTCTGTCCCCTTAGTGTGGATATAACAAAAGATCCAGCCAGGCACGGTGGCTCACACCTGTAATCCCAGCACTTTCGGAGGCCAAGGTGGGCAGATTAGTTGAGGTCAGGAGTTCGAGACCAGCCTGGCCAACATGGCAAAACCCTGTCTCTATTAAAAATAAAAAAATTAGCCAGGCATGGTGGTGCGCACTTGCAGTCCTGTTGTATCTACTCTGGACGGTGAGGCCGGAGAATCGCTTGAGCCTGGGAGGCGGTGGTTGCACTGAACCGAGATTGCCCCACTGCACTCCAGTTTGGGACAATAGAGTGAGACTCTATCTCAAAAACAAAAACAAAGACAAACAAACAAACAAAAAGATCCTCTTTTTTGTGCCCCACTCTGGGTTCCCTTCACCAGTTTGTGTTCCTTCTTGCTTCAGAGCTCTTATAGAAAAGTTGTAGATAAATGCCTTTAATCAAAATTATTTTTTTCTGTAGTTATTAAAATTTTGAACATTTTCCCATCTCTTTCACTATCTGTTTCTGTGCCCATCACTGTCTCCCCCCAAGTCTTAAGTAATTTGGTATGTATTTTTCCATAAGTTTCTTTATGCTTACATAATCATATACAAATGCATATGCAATCTTTCAATGACTGAATAATATTTCATGCTATGGATATAATCATGTTTTAAATCATTACCTTAATGATGTACATTTTCTTTGTTTTCAAACTTTTAATATCATAAATAGTACTATAATCAATATCCTCCTATAATAGTGGATTTCTCACCATCTGTGTTTAATTTCAGTTTTTGATTTATATATTTGAAAGTTATGGTTTAGGAACGTAATGTCATACTTTTATAAATTTTTGTGTTTTTTCTTTTATTATTATATGATTGCTGACATCTGTTGCAGTATTCCAAAGTCTTCTGTCATTCTAATTATTGTTTCTTTTTAAGTGATCTATCTTTTCTCTCTAGTTGATTTTAAGATTTTTCTTTTAAGCTCGATGCTCTGCAGTTATATTAGAAAATGTCCGGGAGTAGATCTGTTTTTATTTGCACATCTTTGACAATCAGAGAGTACATTCAATCTGACTCTTGCTTTTCCTCAGTTTAAGAATATTCTTAGTTATGTCTTCACACGTTGCTTCCCTGCTCCTTCCTTTTCTTCTGTAACACCTATTGGTAACATTTTGCAGCCTCATAATTTCTAATCCATTTCTTTTATGTTTTTTAAATCTCTGTCTCTGTGTTCTATGAGTGAATGCTTCAATGCAGTCCTCTAGTTCACTGGTATCTCTCCATCCTGGAATCTTTCCCTGTTCTTAAGATTTCCATTTCCATAAGTCTATTGTTTTCATTTTCAAGATTTCTAACTTATTTTTATAGCTATTCAGTTCTCATTTCATTTATGCCTATTTTTTGTTATATGACTTCTTACATTACATATATTGCCTACATAAAACATTTTAAATTAGTATACGAGAAATAAAGGATAAACTTTTACCTCTAACTCTGATATGTGGATGCAACACTGTATAAGAATGCCTCCCATGTACCTGGAGCCCACCTTCTAGCCTGTCCAACTCTTTAGAACACAGCCCTGAAATCCTCAGAAATCTGAATTTCCTTAGCAGTATGACACCTTTTATTCTTGGTTTTTCTACCAGAGTCATGGTTTAGTTCACTTTTCAAATATAAAATTTTCATCGGGGTTAGAAATTGGAATATATCACATCAATTAAGCATTTTCAATTCAGTTAATAAAACTACAATATTTCTTAAAATACTCTATGTTTTATGCTCATATACTAGAAAAGTTTGCTAGTATCCAGTTTATTCAAACGCAACATCACTAATGTTCAATTCTGTCTTATTGCAAAATCACCTCATTTTTTAACCATTAAGATTTAATAATGGCACATGACATTTTTACTCATTAAACACAAATATCCCTTACTTTATTAGACTCAGATTAGGGCCCAAGTCCAAATAATAAGATTATTCTGCATCCCAAGAAGTGTAAGAGATTTTGAATCTAACCTTGACAATGTTCAGGCAATGAGGGCACAATTAAGCAGTAAGAATAGTGGAGTGATTTTGCTTTCTCAATGTTGAGAGGCTGTAGCTTAAGAAACCCACGTTAACCCAGGAGTTCCTGTGTATTATCTCACCATGCAGACGAAAAGACATTCAAGTCACTGTTTGTTTCCTCTTTTGTTTTGATTCCAAGAGTTTGTATTACCCTTTCTCATGAGAGTGATGAGAAACAACACGGTTTGGGGAATCTAGTCATTTTATCTCAAAAGCTTTTCATTTTCTAGTCATTTTATCTCAAAAGCTTTCCAATGTCTTTGAAAGACATTAATTGAATTCTGAAGAGCAAAATAACTAGAATGGGATATTTCAGTGTTTGATCATTGCTCGAGTTACTAAACACTGGAAAAACTCAATTTCCTACTGTTTGCAGTGGTTATTGAAAGCTACAGCTTTCTTATACCTTTCCACAATCATTCTTGTGATTCAAAGGTTATATATAAAAAAGGATAAAAGTAGATGACAGAAGTTCATTTCTAACTTTTATGGAGAAAGCCACTTTGAAAACCTAAAACTTAAATAAGCTTGTTAGAAAATGACACTCAACATAATGGAAGATTTTGTATGTAGTCAATCTCAAAGTAGTATTCAATGATCCTTGTACAGATTACTCAACTTTCAATTATTGAGAGTTTACACAAAATTATACAAGCAACATAAAAGTACCTGTTTAAAAAATAACTTAGATCATGCAGATAATTTGATTAATAATTCGATCTGCTGATTAGATGCCTCAAATCTCTCAATTTCCTAGAAATTTTGTGTTTTAAAAAAGGTAGAGAAATTAGAAGGGCTCTATACCATGACTAGTTACTGATTTAGTGTCCTATTTTTTACAATTAGTTCCTAAATTCACAGACTTCACTCTTGATTTTCAAAAAAGGCATTAATGAATGTCAATAGTATGTTAATAACAAAATTAATATAGTTATAGTGCTTTTCATCTAGAAAAATGATTTATGTACAAAATGATATTGCACTGAAAAGGAGCAGCTTTCCTTTTCTTTAGTGGAAAGATTTCTGTTATTGATACTGTATGTTTACAACTAGGCTTCCTAAAGTTACTGATATAATGAGCCATGATTTTAATAATTATTAAGTGAATATAAGTGGTAATTAGATACAGAAAAATTTATGAAGGTGGTACATGAATGACTAAGGTTTGAGAAACTGGTTTAAGGTATTTTTAAATAACAAAAGATGATTTCCATGGAGGAAGGAGAGACAAAAATAAGGCTTCAGTTGGCAATTAAAAGAAAATAAGGTTGTCATTTGCCACAACAGGTATGAACTTGGAGGACATTATTCTAAGTGAAATAAACCAGGCAACAGAAAGACAAATATTGCATTATTTCACTTATACATGTAATCTAAACAAGTTAAACTCATAAAAGCAGAAATGGTGACTATATTTAATAATACTCTATTGTATACTTTAAATTTACAAAAGGGTGGCTCTTAAGTGTTCTTATCTCACACACACAAAATGATTAAGTATGTGAAGTAATGAATATGTTAATTATCTTTATTTCAGTAATCATTTCACTATAAATATATCAAAGCTTCAAGTTTACACAAAACTCACTTTTCAAGCTACTGGATGATGGCAAAACTAAGTCCCAAATTCATTTGGAACACAGAGCAAGAAGCCTAGTTCACCTAGGGTCAAGCCAGTTACAGCCTCAGCTTTCAATAAGAGTAACAGGACAGAAAAGAATGTTTGGACCAAGGGTAAAGTGTCCCAGAACCAGAGGCATGGACACCCCCAAATAGGTCAATGGAAGGTTGAAAGGGTTGGCTGGACACCAAAAAGGAGCTTCTAGGAATCATCAAGGAAAAAAAATTGCCTTTCCCCGGGATCTATAGACGATGTCAGGACTCAAGAGGAGGGCTTACCAGAGGTAGGGGCTGCAGATGGCAGTCATCTCACCTCCACACCACATGCACGGCCCCACCACTATTAGCGTGTAGAATTGCTGGCATATGGTGATAATATAAAGCAGACCAATTTTTAGTTGCTTTTACTAATTTCTGTTTTGTAAATTCTCTATATACTGTGGTCCCCCTGGGTGGAAGGCTGTCACCACCCCATTTGGTTACACTCCTGCAGAATATTTAGCGTGACTGTGGAACAGCAGGATAAGCGATCTCTAGGACTGGAGACATTTGGCCTCACATCTAGAAAGTCAATTAAAAAGGAAAGATTTCTTTGGAAGCCATCTCTATGGAGGTGTAATCTGAGTAATTTGTGCTTTCATTCAATACAGATAAACTAGAATGCCTTGTTTTCAGTAGGAGGACCAGAGGGATTCCTAGACAATAGCTGGTTGCAAGTATGAGGAAGAAAGAGCCAGAGAAATAAGTAAGTAAGCACAATGAAAAAGGCAGATGGCCAAATTCAAAGAAGAAATAGAAGGAAATAATGGAGCATTGGTTCAGTCTTTTATATTGTTCCCTGGATTTCGATTTGACATGCATCTTTCTACGCTTGATTTTGGAAAACAGTAGCAGAGGCTGCAGCATGCTATTTTATAGGCTTAAAGTCAGGGACGCAGTGATGGTTGGAATATCTCCAAGTCTTCCCCTTCCCCCAGTTCTGTGCAGGGCTGGGTGATGTGAAATAGGGATAGGGCCTGCCTTTAAAATGAATCTTGGGCCTTGCGTGATGGCTCACGCCTGTAATCCCAGCACTTTGGGAGGCCGAGGAGGGTGGATCACCTGAGCTCAGGAGTTCGAGACCAGCCTGACCAATATAGTGAAACCCCCTCTCTACTAAAAATACAAAAATTAGTTGGGCGTGGTGGGGGCACCTATAATCCCAGCTACAGGGCAGGCTGAGGCAGGAGAATCACTTGAACCCGGGAGACGGAGGTTGCAGTGAGCCGAGATTGTGCCATTGCACTCCAGCCTGGGCAACAAGAGCAAAACTCCATCTCAAAAAAAAAAAAAAAAAATTGAATTTTATTTTCCATGTTAGTCCAGGTGAGTCTGTTAGAAATTATACTGAAGGAATTTTGTTCAGAAAACCCAAATGAGGTAAATACAGAAGGCCTAGTAGCCCATCTGAGAGCTCTTACCTCAGTATTTGAAAACTTCTTTGAGGGGAACAGCCATGTCTTCCCTCGGAGATATCCTTCGGTGTCATGAGAGCATCATGGTGCTGACTACAGCATGGAGCTGAGCAGGTGAGGCAAAGTCCATGGTACTACATCACATTTTTAATGATATAAAACAGTGTTCTAGGTAAAACTCTAAAAAACAAAGCTAATAAGCTATTCTATTCTCTATTCGTTATTTTATGTAAAGGATAATGCATGGCAATTATGTTTTTGCTTCCTTTAATTCCCTTTGCCTTACAAATAAATCATTTGTGTTGTGGTGGAAGTAGGGGAGATGGTTTAAATTGGTGAAGAATAAGGGAGAAGTGAATAATAACTATTGCAACTTTTTCATTTATAGAAATTTTCAGTGTTCCCATTGATTAACAACTTAAGTGGCTATCCAAGCATCCTATATATTTCTACCTTCGTAAACATTCACTTCTTTTAGAGATAACATTTATTTTCCTTTGTTGGCAGTTGTCTGAAGTATTCATTTACTTTCCCGGCAATCATTTTCTGTTTTCTCTGAAGCTTTGCTAACTGAAAAATTGAAATGATCTTCAAATTACAACTTGCATCAACGTCATGGGGCATTGGAAAGTAAAAACACACAAAAATCTTTTGTTGTCCTTTCTTGAGAGACAGTAATCCTAAACTCAAGTGATGTTTTTCTCTTTTACTCTATAGCCAGGAGACGCTTAAGCACTTTATAGGCAGCCTTCTCATTCTCTTAATCCCATAATATTCCTTGGATTCTTAGCTGCTTTGACTTTTAATTCTTTTAATCTAGTGTTAGGGCTTTTGATACCTATTCCTGTCTTCCACACGAATAGGTGCCAGGACAACCAGGAAAACAGAAAACTGGTAAACCTTTCCTTTCATATAATTAGGCCTGGGTAGGAGGAAGGCAGCCACATAATTTCCCTCTTCTTGAAAGGATATAATTACAAATGTAAACCATCCTTCAATTAGAGTAAGGCTGCACTGAAATAATACCAGTGTCTCTAGTTAATTCAGGGAAACTATCCACCAAGCCCCATATGCCTGACACTTGGAGACTCCATTTTTCAATTCTCATTTGCTGTAGAGACACCCTTATGTAAATTATTATTAAAAACTGCTGAAACTGTGGGATTTAAAGATGTCATGATCTTCCATTTGAGAATAATAAGCAAAAGGTCCAGGAAGCAAATTGAAAATCCTCCTGAGACATTCCAGCACACTGGGCTCTACTACTACAAATATACTCCCTTTGGAGGTAGTAAGTCTCCTGTTTCAGGAATTACCCAAGCACAATTTTGGATATTGAAAACATCAGGTAAGACCTGGGTTATTATATGAGTTTCAAGGGCTGCTGTAACAAACTATCCAAATCGGGTGGCTTAAAACAACAAAAATTTATTCTCCCGGTTCTGGAGGCCGGAAGTCTGCAACCAAGGTGTCAGCAGGCCTGTGCTTCCTCTGATATCCGGGTGGAATCCTTCCTTGTTTCTTCCTAGCTTCTGGTGGTTAAATCCATGGTGTTCCATGACTTGCAGCTGGATCACTCCAATCTCTGCCTCTGTCATCACATGGCATTCTCCCTGTGTGTCTGTGTCTGTGTCTCTTCTTTTCTTATAAGGACGCCAGTCAGATTAGATTAGGGCTCACTCTAATGCAGTATGACCTCATCTTAACTTGATTACCTATACAAAGACTCTATTTCCAATTACGGCTACATTCACAGGTACTGAGGCTTAGGACTTCAACATATCCTTTTGGGGACACAAATCAACCCATAACAGTTATATTACAGCTAATAGCCCTGTGGATACTAAGATTTCGTAATTCTCACATTTGGGTAAAATGGTTTCATGTACTTTAAATGGATGCTTGAGTATGATATTTCTAGTCTTATTATGAGGAGGAGGTATGGTAGAAGGTTTTAAAGAATGAGGGCAATGAGGGTTATGTTCTCAGATCTTAGACTAAAGATAAATCTCTTAAAATTACCAAGTGTTTAGCTTACAACAGTGAAGCTTACTCTTTGAAAGTACTTTCTATGTCATAGAAAGTGAATTAGCGCCTGTAATTCCAGCACTTTGGGAGGCCGGGGCGGGTGGATCACCTGAGGTCAGGAGGTCGAGACCAGCCTGGCCATCATGGTGAAACCCTGTCTCTACTCAAAATATAAAAAATTAGCTGGCTATGGTGGTGGGCACCTGTAATCCCAGCTACTCAGGAGGCTGAGGGAGGAGAATCACTTGAACCTGGGAGGCAGAAGTTGCAGTGAGCCAAGATCACACCATTACACTCCAGCCTGGGTGACAAGAGCAAGACCCCATCTCAAAAAAAAAAAAAAAAAAAAAAAAAAAGGAAATTAGACTTCTGCCAAAAGGGCCTGTAACACAAAATAATTTATTCATTCAACAAACATGAATTGGGCGCATACTCTGTGTCAGGCACTGCACTGGATGCTAGGGATGCAAAGACAAATAAAAAATGTTTTTCACTTGATCTAGTGGGAGAAAAAGGCTTGCAAGCAAGAAAGTTACTACATAATGGGAGATATGCCAAAATAAAATGTTATGCAAAGGGATATGAGACCACAGTAAAGAAAGGGGTGTCTTGGAGGTAATATTTGATGTGAGATATGTACAATTTTATGTGGCAGACAATGCAGAGTGTGTCAGGCACAGAGAACAGCCAATGCTGGGCATGGACATATTAAAGGTCAGGTAATATGACCACAACAGAGACGAATGGAAGAAACAACCTGATGTAAAGTTGACAAATGACAGTCAAATCATAAAGGCCTTATATGTCTGTCTAAGGCATATGGAATCAATTTCATGGGTCATGGAAAGCCTTTAAAATACTCAAAACCAAGGAAAGCTATAAGCCTACTCTACCATCTATCATTCTGCTCTAATCTACCGTCCTATATTTGGATGGTAGAAATGAAAAGACTTGGGACAGGGGTGGTGGCTCACACCTGTAATCCCAGCACTTTGGGAGGCCAAGGGGGGTGGATCGTGAGGTCAGGAGATCAAGACCAGCCTGGCCAACTAAACCACCCTGTCTCTACTAAAAATACAAAAACTAGGCAGGTGTGGTGGCTTGCACCTATAGTCCCAGCTACCTGGGAGGCTGAGGCAGGAGAATTACTTGAACGTGGGAGGTGGAGGTTGCAGTGAGCTAAGATCGCGCCATTGCACTCCAGCCTGGGAAACAGAGTGAGACTCCACCCCCCCCCCCCCAAAAAAAAAGAAAGAAAAGGCTTAGTTGCAATTTGGAAATGGAGAGAAAGTGGAGGGAAGGGACAATAACACCTAGCATTCTAGATTTATACCCTAATCATCACAAAGGGATAAGAAATCAAAAAGGACTTGAATTTTCACTAGGGCAAGAAAATGAGTTTATTTAAGGAGAATAGGTGGGAAAAGGAGAATAAGAGGTCAAGGGGAGATCAAATATAAACTCCAGCTCAGGTGAAAACCAATAAAGAAAGGAATTAGAAACATGTATCAAATGAGAGCTAAGTTATAGTATAATCACTATCAAAGAATTCTAGTTATTTATTAGTAAAGTTTCAAATTCTGTGCCTTTCTGTGTCATTCACAGGAAAAGTATATTGTACACACCACTTCAAAAGTATACCAACTGAATTTCAGTCATTATTTTTCACTGTTTAGGTTCTGCCCATGATGGCGTGTACGCACAGTCATGTGTCATTTAATGTAGGGAGATATTCTAAGACATGCATCATTAAACAATTTTGTTGTTGTGTGAACATCATAGAGTTTACTTACACAAACCTAGGTGGGATAGCCTACTACAAACCTAGGGTATTTGGTATAGTCTATTGCTCCTAAGCTAAAAAACTGTACAGTATGTTACTGTACTGAATTCTATAGGCAATTGTAACACAATGGTAAATATTTGTGTATCTACACATATCTAAAAGTTGAAAAAGTACAGTAAAAATACAGTATAAATGATAAAAATGTTACATCTGTATAGTGCACTTACCATGAATGGAGCTTACAGGACTAGAAGTTGTTCTGGGTGAGTCAGTGAGTGAGTGGTGAGTGAATGTGAAGGCTTAGGATATAACTGTACACCATCTTAGACTTTATAACACTGTAAACTTAGGCTACATTAAATTTATAACAACATTTCTTTCTTCAATAATAAATTAAACTTAGCTGACTGTGACTTTTTTACTTTATAAACTTAAATTTTTAAAGACTTTTTGACTATTTTGTAATAACACTTAGCTCAAAACAAAAACACATTGTACAACTGTACAAAATATTTTCTTTCTTTACGTCCTTATTCTACAAACTTTTCTCTGTCTTAATTTTTATAACTTTTTAACTTTTTTGTTCAAAACTAAGAAACATGCACATTAGCCTAGGCCTACTCAGAGTCAGGATCATCAATACCACTGTCTTCCGCCTCCACATCTTGCTGTAGAAACACCCTCATGTAAATTATTATTAAAAGCTGCTGAAACTGTGGGATTTAAAGATGTCACGATCTTCTGTTTGAGAATAATAAACAAAAGGTCCAGGAAGCAAATTGAAAATCCTCCTGAGACATTCCAGCACATTGGGCTCTACTACTACGGAATATACTCCCTTTGGAAGTAGTAAGTCTCCTATTTCAGGAATTACCAAGCACAATTTTGGATATTGAAAACATCAAGTAAGACCTGGGTTATTATACGAGTTTCAAGGGCTGTTGTAACAAACTACCCAAACTAGGTGGCTTAAAACAACATCTTGAGCCACTGGAAGGTCTTCGGGGCAATAGCGATAACAGGCATGGAGTTGTCATCTACTATGGTAATAATGCTTTCTTCAGGAATACCTTCTGAAAGACCTGCCTGAGGCTGTTTTACAGATAACTTTCTTTAATAAGTAGAAGGAATACATTCTAAATTATAGATTAAAAGTATAATATACTAAGTACCTAAACCAACTAACATATTTATTATCATGATCAAATATTATATACTGTACATAATTGTGCTATATATTTTATACAAGTGGCAGTACAGTAGGTTTGTGTGTGTGTTTATATATATGTGCATGTGTATATATGTGTATATGTATGCATATATATAGGGGTGTGTGTGTGTGTATGTATATGATTACCCTTGTTATGTCAGGTGCTTGTATGTATATATAATCTCATAATATGATTACCCTTGCGATCTGATCAGGTTCAGGTACCAAGGACTCAACCTTTGATGTATGTCTTTCGCCTATCTTAGCAAGAATCATGCCATGTTGGATTTGTTTAGCAAGAATTCCTCTACCCTTTATGCTCCTCTTACTACTTTCTTATCCACTATACTCTTCGCTTTGCTCATTGGTTATAAATCTCCAACTTTTTTTGCTGTTGGAGAGTTCAGAGTTTAGCTCTCTCTATCTCCTGTTTCAACAGAGTTGATCACAAGTGCATTAATCTGGAATGAAGTCTTCCTTACCATTTTAACAAGTGTCAGAATAATTTTTTAAACACCAAGGCTACCAAGATATTACCAAAATCTTGTTGAGGACATTGGACTTTTCACAAGTTGTGAATAAGGGATGGACAAATTTTTCGTAGTACAAATCCTATGCAATAAATTCTAAATTCAATTGGTGAAATGCAAGAGGAAAAATAATAAAAATGAAGCTTTTTTGTCTATAAGAAAAAAAAATACAAACAGATTGTTGGTTAGAAATGAATTTTAGAGATAGCCAGCCATAATTCCCTCATCTTAAATTAATTAAGGCCCAGAAAACAAGCTGACTGGTAAATGATAGAGTCAGAGTGAGAGTGAATCTAGCCTCAAATGCATTTATCTTTCCACCATTCTCACTACCTTCCTATTAATTGTTCCAGAAAAATTTCATTTGAATTATTCTCTCATAAATGAACAAGATTGAATTATTTAACAATAAGGCCTGATTCTTACACTTGCTTAAATGAACCACAATACTTAGCACTGTGCTGAACCCATAAGGAATCTTAGCAAAAATACAGTAAATTGATTTTCAATTCTGCCGTCTACCTGTACTAACTCTGACAGGTCCAGAATAAATGGTAAACTGACTGCTAAAATTATTGGTAAATCATTGTTTTCTGTTCCTGACAACATTATTGAATCCTCTAAGATGAAAGAAAAATAGAATGAGATTAGGGAACAAATGATGAATCTGCAAAATACTTTTGTCATTCAGGCATATGAAATTAAAAAAAAAAAACTTGTAGATTGTGATTCTAGAGTTGTTAGGCTTATCTACTTTTAACTCATGTGACTTCCAAGGAAACGACCACATTATTACTTGCAGAAGGATCAGTGGCATTGCGTGGGAGGGCCATCTGTCTTTCCTTTTCTAGTTACCAATGATTGAACCAAAGCTAAAGAAACCAAGTTATAGTCTGGCAAGGAACCTATATTACCTATAAGCTAGGTCAAAAACTGAAAAGATAAGCTGGGTCAATCAGATAATTGCTCCTGCAAATCTGGACTAAAAACAAATGAAATAAACTGCCAATTACTAGCAGAGGCAGAAGCAAAAGGGTACATTGAAAGATATCATATGATATTGTAATCATAATGTGGTAAGTCAAAAATACATGCAAATACAAGTTATATGGAGCAAAAATTATGAATGAGCAGTGGAAGCAGGTTGGTAGAGAACGAAGCAGGAGTTTGGAAACCCATTTCTCGAGTTGTCTTCATCCCTGATGACTCCTCAGTGAACTTTCCATTCACACATAGCTTTATTGGTAACTCCTTTTGCTTGAGCTAGCTTGAGTCGGACTCTTCTTTGCAATGAACAAACCTGGCTGAGACAAGCACTAAGAATGCACTCTACAAGGCCTTTTAGACATTGCCTCTTTTAACCATCTCAACAAACTTGCAAGTTAGTTATAATCACCACCAGCTTAGAAAATGGAGATAAAACAAGCTTAAGAAATTTGTTCAGATTTACATAACTACTGGGTGTTATGGGTGAAAACAAAACTCAGGACTGCCTGGCTCCAAAGTTGTCTCAGTCCGTTCTCATGCTGCTAATAAAGACATACCTGAGGCTGGGTAATTTATAAAGAAAAAGAGGTTTAATGGATTTACAGTTCCACATGGCCGGGGAGGCCTCATAATCATGGAGGAAGATGAAGGAAGAGCAAAGGGACTTCTTACATGGCAGTGGGCAAGAAAGAATGAAAGAAAGAGAGCCAAGTGAAAGGGGAGACCCCTTGTAAAATCATCAGCTCTCGTGAGACTTATTCACTACCACAAGAACAGTATGGGGGAAACCGCCCTGATGATTCAATTATCTCCCACTGGGTCCCTCCCACAACACCTGGGAACTATGGGAGTTGTAATTCAAGATGAGATTTGGGTGGGGACACAGCCAAACCATATCAAAAGTGCTAAAGCTCTTTGGTGCTATATTATCTTATTTTTAAAAAGATAGGTACAAAAGCAAAACAATTATTTTAAAATCTTCTTTGCTCAAATGCCATTGTGTTCCATGTATGCCGAAGTATTGCATCTAGGTAGGGTTTTTGTTGTTGTTGTTGTTTAATTTAATTTAATTTAATTTTAAGTTCCGGAATACCTGTGCCAGATGTGCAGGTTTGTTACATAGGTAAACGTATACCATGGTGGTTTGCTGCACCTATCAACCTATCACCTAGGTATTAAGCCCAGCAGGCATTAGCCATTCACCCTGATGCTCTGCTTCCCTCCACACTCCTGACAGGCCCCAGTGTGTGTTTTTCCCCTCCTTGTGTCCATATGTAGGGTTTTAATAGGTGGGTTCTAAGTTAAAAAATCAAAAGAGCAGTGTCCTGAGGCAGTGTCTTTAAAATTATTTTTAAAAGTAAAATACTTTAATAAGAAAAATGCATTTAACTATGCATGTGTGTTTCTTGAAATGTGTTTTCACCTTTCAATGTCAATACATAATTTTAGAGATAGCTATGACATATAGAAAACAATTTGTAAGCCATGATTTACAGAAAAATGTACAAGGAGATGTTAATTGATTATAGTCTATCACTTGAACGCTGACAAAACCTGTCAATTTCTGCAGAATGTGTCAGTCTCACCTTGGGAGGGGCAATGAGTCACATCAGTTGGTTAAATTGTAGGAGAATGTAGGCTTTGAAGTCAGACCTGGCTTGGACCCTGACTCCTTTATTCTCTAGCTACGTCTTGCACTAAGAAAGTTCCCTTAACCTCTGATTTGGGGTTCCCTATATAAAAATAGTTATGGCAATATGGTAGAACCTACCTCGAAAGATTTTTGTGAAAGCTAAATTAGAAAGCAGCTGTTCAGTGATGCACACATAAGCAACACTGGGAAGTATTATTTTCTTTATTATTTCCTTTCAATACATAAAAACCTTTGATTAGGAAATTTAGACACATTAGAGCTTTTCAGTATGACATACTTTAATTATTGCCCTTAAAAGTAAACTCTAATATTTGAAAGGTCAAAGAACATTTTATGGTGGTTTTATTATGCAGTAGAGAATGCCTTCATAGCCACAACTTGCACTGAAGTATGCTATTTCTAAATAATATAGTATTCAAATCAGTAAAGAAAAGTCAGTGTCAAATAACAGGTTTTAGTCACCCTCCTGAGGAGGCAATATACAAGGAGAAGCAAAAACAATGGACCACAGATGTTAACACGTTTTTGGAAAATACGTGTTAGGGAGAATAGGGAGGAGTAGCTCCTGATGTAGAAGATGAAACAAAGCTTACAGGCAACCCAGGAAGAGTGCCAACAGGAAGCAAGTCGCAGGAAATCTATGGACCTGGGACACCAGGCATTGTTCAGGGGACTTGTTCAGACCCTGTAGATAGAGCTGGGAGTTCCAAAGGGCCCCTGCATTTCCCAGGATCAGGCAACTACCTTTATCTTACCTTCTATCCCTGAAGGAGAAGGAAGCTGTTTCTCCTTTGGAGAAATTGGAACTGAAAAGCTACTTATTCAGGCAAAGAGAGAATTCTAAAAGCAGGGAAATAAAGCGAGAGTCAGCAAATGGAATTGAAAGTCCCTAGCCCTGCCTTCTCTTCTCTTAAGACTCCAGAAGCTAGGCATAAATCTCCCAGGCAGGAGAGAAGAGGAATGACATCCTCAGGAAAAATGACTTCGGTTACTGACATTGTGGGTCACCCAGTGAAAAATTCCACTCATCACTGACTATCCTTTAGAGAATTCACTAACAAGCTTTACCTATACACACAGAACTTTCATCAAGTTTCTTAACTGCCTTAAATTTAACGAGAATGTTTAGCTAAGAATTCAATATTTAAGAGAAACTTTCAGTATAAAGAGACCCCCAAAACAGAAAAAACATGAAAAAAAGGAACATAGAGAAAGCAGAGAAAAATGTAGAAGACAAATTCTAAAAACACAATAACTTTTGACCTCAGAATGTAAGAAGATATTGCATCATGAAACAAGAATAAGAAGACATGTGAAAGAAACACCAGAAAGTTTAAAGTGGAATTGAAAATTAAAATTAAGATAACAGAGTGAAAATTTTCACTTGAGATTTAAAGGTGAAGGGTAAATTTTAGGAAATTACATAGAAATTAGAAGAAAATAATGAATAAAAATATTTAAAATGAGGAAAATAATGCAGAAAATGAAATATATGACCAACAGAAGTCAAAGAAAGTGAGAAGAGAGAAAATGCAGATGAGCTAACTCTCAATAAGTTTTCCAGAACAATAAAATACATGTTTTGAAAGGGTACATTGAATGCCTTGTGTAATACATTTGAAAAGAACAACAATAAAGAATATGATTACAAAATTTCATTTGGGCAAAGAATGTATATTGAAAGTTCCCAAAGGAAAAAAAAAAGTAGGTTGTATACAGAAGACTAGAAACTTGACCCTTTGAAAGCTAGATGACAGTAAAACAATGTCTTTAAAATTCTGAGAGACGTAATATTCAGCTTACAAATTTTTACCCAAACTATCAATCAAATATGAAGGTAGAATAAGGGCATTTTCAGACAATTAAATGTCACAGTAAATTGGCTTGTCTCATCCCCATTCTTAAAATGCTATTGAAATATGTGCTCTTTCAACAGAAAGAGTAAAATTTAAAAAAAAAAGAGAGAGAGAGAGAAGAAAACAGAAAAAAAGGGAAGACATGAGGTCCAGGAAACAGAATATTCAACATAGAAAAGATAAGAAGGGAATGGTAGGTGACAGTTTTGCAGTAGGAAAATTCAACTTATATATTATCTGATTGATTATTATTATTATTATTTGAGACATGGTTTCACTTTGTCACCCAAGCTGCAGTGCAATGGTGCAATCTCAGCTCACAGCAGCCTCAACCTCCCAGGCTCAAGAGATCCTCCCACCTCAACCCCCAAGTAGCTGGGACCAGAGGCATGCACCACCATACTAGGCTAATTGTTTGTATTTTGGTAGAGACAGTGTTTCACCATGTTGCCTATGCTAGTCCCCAACTCCTGAGCTCAAGCAATCCACCCGCCTGAGCCTCCCAAAGTGCTGGGATTATAGGCATGAACCACCACACCCAACCTTATCTGATGGATTATTGACCTTATAAAACATCCTTTGAGAATATTCAGTGATATGTGAATAAAAATTAAGCAAATAGAATTTTTAAAAAATATTTTTTTCTGAAGTTAACAGAAACATATGTTTATGAGAGAGAGAGAAGAGATAGAGAGAAAAATAGAATTGGCTCATGAGATTATGGAGGCCAAGAATCCCCATGATCTGCCATCAGCAAGCTGGAGAAAATGGTGGAATTCAGTTTGAATCCAATGACCTGAAGGGCCTCTTGTCTCCCACTGGCTGAAACCAAGGAAGTCGAGAAAAGTGCAGTTCTTTGGTTGTGTGTTCACAAGCCTAATCTAGTCAGCTTCAACAACCTTTGAACTTGTTTTTGGAGAGACAAAAAGTAACTTGTATGTTTTGCTACATATTACGCCAGATTTTTTAAAGGGATGATAAAGTAGATTGTGCTGGGAAGCATGTCAGGTGTGGGCCTAGTTGTTCCCATGTGTTAAGATAGTCACTTACTTCTGTGTGTTGCTATCCATCCCTCTTTTCCTTTAAAAGAGCCAGTCATATTCCAAACTTTCTGTCTCCTTTAAAGGAAAATGAAACCATCATAGGTACTGGAGAACAATAAAAGGGTTATATTCTTAAACACACACACACACACGCACACACACAAAGATGCCAGTGGCAGGGGGCAGGAGAAGATGGATGTCCCAGCTCAAACACAGAGAATAAATTGGCCTTTCTTCTCCCTTTTTCTTTTTTTTTTTCAGACCCACAAAAGGTTGGCTGAGGCTTACCCATGTGGGTGAGGGTAGACCTTCTTAACTCAGTCTCCCAATTCAAATGCTAATCTTTTCTGGAAACACCCTTATAGAGAAGCACAATAATGTTGTACCAGCTACCTGGGCATCCCTTGGCCCAGTCAAGTTGACACATAAAATTAACCATCTCCATATCCCTCAACCACCTGCCCCTCATGCAAATGTCTTACAAAACCATAATATAATTATTGAAACCTTGGAATTATTCTTGATAAAATCTGTTAACCTATAAATCTGACTTAAATTTCAACAGTTTTCCCACCAATATCTGCAGAAGCAATGCAAACAAGGTTGCTCCTTAGAGACCCTTTCCAGGAACAGTTGTCAGTATATTTTCATAGCATTTCCCAATGGGCAGTATTATTATTTATTAATATGATCCAATATATAACCAAAAGTTTTATTTTCTTTTTCATTTTTATAGATGGCAAAAACACATTGTCATTTGCACCCTCCTCTAAATCTCTATTTTGGGAACCCTGTTTGGATCACAAGGCCAGAATAAAAACACCAATGTCATTAGTTTGGGAAATAAGTTGATTAAATATGCAAACTATATGAAGAAAATGAACAAATCTTGCGTACTAGGCTTGAAATTCCAAAGTTATAAACTATAAGGAACTCAATAATACTACTTACAAATATAGCTTTATATGACGAATAAATCATTTTAATTGATTGAAATGTACCAAAGGCTCTTAGAGCTCACAGTTTGTTTGCAGTTAGGTTAACACTGCAAGTTACCATAGATATGGCAACTCACACCAATGCCAATCTGTGTGAAAATGGTAATTTTCTTGTATATTTTAGCAATGAGACAAATGTTTAGACATTTTAATAGAATTTTCTTAATGCTATGCCTTGATATTTTTTTAAAAAGAGTCCATTAAGATGACCAAAGTCTATTCCTAATCATTGTTTTACTATTTCAAATAAAATGTCAGGATCTTAGAACAGTAGGGGCAGGATTCTAAAGTCCTGGCAGGACTGGCTACATAATTTACAGATCCCAGTGGAAAATGAAAAGTGAACTCCTTTTAAAAAAAATTCTTAAGAATTTCTAAGGACGGATGGCAGAGTATTAAACCAAGTGTGGGGTTCTTCTAAGTGTGGGGCTCTGTACAACTGCACATGTTGCACGGCTATGAAGTTGCAACAAAGATTGTGCAGATTGTACATCTATAGCCCTGCCTCCTCAAGGAAATTACTCAAAAGACTTGGTTGGTTCTATTGGAGAATTCCTGATTAAAGGGACTTCCTACTACCCAGCATGTGCCTATGTTGATTGGTTCAAATCACTCTCAAACTCTTTTCAAACCTCCCTTTACTTTCCTTCAAGCTTGTTATCTGTCCCTAACCCAACGTGTCTACTTTGCTGAGAAAATTAAAGCCGGCCGGGCGCTGTGGCTCACGCCTGTAATCCCAGCACTTTGGGAGGCCGAGGCGGGCGGATCACGAGGACAGGAGATCGAGACCATCCTGGCTAACACGGTGAAACCCCGTCTCTACTAAAAATACAAAAAAATTAGCCGGGCGTGGTGGTGGGCGCCTGTAGTCCCAGCTACTCGGGAGGCTGAGGCAGGAGAATGGCGTGAACCCGGGAGGCGGAGCTTGCAGTGAGCCGAGATCGCGCCACTGCACTCCAGCCTGGGCGACAGAGCGAGACTCCGTCTCAAAAAAAAAAAAAAAAAAAAAGAAAATTAAAGCCATCAGACAAGAACTACCTTAATTTCTCCCTAGAAAACATGCAAATATATCTGCATCCACATCCGTCTTTCCTTCCCTCTCTTCTTGCCTCCTAAGGACGGTCCCTTCTCCCTTCAGTTATAGATTTTGTGCCCATTCACCTTCTCAGGAAATTGTCAGTGTTAGTTAATCTTTCTCCATCTTAAATATTTAGCCTCTCCTTTTCAATTCAATCCTTCTCATGATTTATACACAAGTTCAAATCTCTCTCTTTTTATCAAACAAACATATGCAAATAAATCTCCCTTGAAACCACACCTCCAAACCAACTAAAATCTTATCTCATTCTAACCCTTTGTAGCTAAGCTGGCAAATTTTCTACATTTGCTGTCTCATTTCCTCACCTCAATTCCAATCTGGCTTTTGTCCCCTCATTCTATGGACCCAGATCTCCCTAACATCATCAGTTACACCTATGCTGTTGAATTATTCAGACATTTCTTTATCCTTACTGTACCTTAGAATCTCAAGAGCATTCTAACCAGCTAAGCAGACCCCACTGTTCCTCGCTATCACACTTTCCCTTGGCTTCCATAACCAGACAGTCTCATGCTTTTCCTCACATTCCTCTAGCTGCTTCTTTGCTGCCTCCTTCTCTACCCAACCCATATTCTGTGGGCACCATCAAGGCTTGGCTCCAGGCTCTTCCTTCTCTCACTGCATATTCTCTCCCTAAGGGAGCTTATCTAAGCTTCAATTACCACATGTATAGCAATGATTCCCAAATTTATATATCTACCCTGACCTCTCCTCTGTACTATATAGACTGATAGACTTATCTACCCACTTGACATTTCCTACAGGATACCTTTAAAATTACTTACAATTCATGTTTCTTTGGCAAAGCCGTGATTTTCCTGCCTGCCTAATAATGCCTAAATCTGTTCTGTTTGTAGTGTTTTCTATCTCAATGAATGACATTGCCATCCAATTTGTTGTGCAAGCCTTCATACTTCCCTCCATCACCTTCTGCCATTAAAGCTATCAACCTGTCCTGGGCAGCTCTACAATACCTCCTAAATGTTACTGAAGTCTCACAATTTTCTTCCATTTATATTAAAATCGTTTTAGCCCAATGATTTCCCCTTCATGATCTGCCTACCTACCTGTCCAATTTCAGTCATACCATTGGCTCCTCCTCATTCTCAAAACTGCTGCCCTTACCGTCACGCTCACCATGATTTTCTTTCTGTTTGGAACAGCTTTGCTTTTCCTCTTCTCTAATTAACTCCTATTCATCTTGCAAATCTCAGCTCAAGTGACCCTTAGGGAGAATTGTATTATTCAAGGTTTGTATCTATAAGCAATAGAAGCATTTTCTGACCTAAGCAGAAAAAATAATGTATTAAAAGTATATTGATACCTCACAGATGGAATGGTTATGCAGTCTGGAGAACCAAGTCCTAGTATTTAGGAATAACATGCTAACCACTCTTAGACCTGGTCTGGAGAAGAAACCTCTACCATCATCATTAAGCACTGCATGGTAGAGTTTGTACCACTGCCACTTCTGCATCACATCAATGTGAGAGGGAAAGATTGGGGTGGAGAGAGAGGGGAGAGGGAGAGGGAAAGGGAGAGGGAGAGGAAGAGGGAGAGAGGGAGGGGGGGGAGAGAGAGAGAGAGAGAGAGACACCCTATTGCATCCTAGTTACAAGGGAAGCGGGGAAGGCAAGTATCTGACATTTTCAGCCTCTAGATTGCTAGAGTGGGAGGCATTTTATGACTCCGCCAAGGCTTATCATGTAGCAAATTCTCCAAACATTTGAAGGGAGCTCAGATGTTGGGTAGGGAAAAGAAGTACAAACTCTATAAAAGATTTCCCTGATCTCCTTGGTTAAATTAAATTCCATTACTAACTATCATTGCAACATGTACTGCTTTTTAATAGAACTTGTAACAGTTGGAATTTTACATTTATACATGTTGCAATTTGCTGTGTGCTCACTATCTATTTCCTTCAATATCCTGCCAACTCACTCAGAGAGGGACTCTGCATATTTTTGCTCACCTGTGTATTCTCAACACTTAATACATTATAGGTGCTCAAAAAGTATTTCTTGAAAGAATATTATTTAACCTATAAAAATTATTTCTACCCATGTAGATTAAATAAACATAACAACTTCTTTTATTCAGCAGATATATGTTGTATGCCTTTCCTTCACCCTTTTAAACCAGATGGGGAAAGCATCCTACTGCTGTCCCGTTGTGAAAGCAACAGAAGCTATTTATTTTGCAGGCAGTCCTTCACAGGAACAGCCATTTGGGTGAATTTTAAAATGCCTTCTGCACCGAGCCAGGACATACAATGGTTTCTTTAATCCCTAAAGTAAATATGGTAGCAACCCAAGCATTAAGAGACTTTTATATAAAACTACATTGTGCTCCTTGCACATTCCCCTTTCATCCTGAGCTGAAAAGCATTTTTGGATTCTTTCATTCTGCCCTCAGGGTAGCAGCACAGAGAAGAGGAAGTGCCAGCCAGATTCGCCTGGTGAAGTTAAGTAAGTCCCAGAAAAGAAATGTTGATACCAATAGAGCTTTTGGTTCTTATATTTTAATGACCATATACTGTTTAAAAACTACGTGCTGTTTCCAAATTTGCATTCAGGCTTAAATGTAAGTAATCCTAGAGAGAGAAAAATCCTCGAGGATAAAAATCCTGGAGATATTCGTTTTGCACAAATTTTGCTATGACAATATACCATGTATTGGTTTTCAAGGGCTGCCATAACAAAGTGCCACAAACTAAGTGGCTTACATGACAGAAATGTATTGTCCCACAGTCCTGGAGGGCAGAAGGCTGAGATTAAGGTTTCTGCAGGGTTGGTTCATTCTGAGGGCTGTGCCTCTCTCTTAGCTTCTGGCAGCCTCCGGCATTCTTTGCATGTAGACGGCATTCTCTCTGTGTCTTCACATCCTCTTTTCTCTGTAAATGTCTGTCTCTGTTTCACAAATATCCTCTTTTTTAAAGGACAGCAGTCATGCTGGATGGAGACCTACCCTAATGACCTCATTTTAACTTGATTACCTCTGTAAAGACCCTGTCTCCAAATAAGGCTACATTTGAGATTTGGGGAGTGAGGACTGCAGCAAATCTTTTTTGGGTGTACAGAATTCAGTTGATTACATAACCTAATGTGAGAAACCTCTGCAGCAGGCAGACCATCTACAATGCAGGTTGCAGGACAAGATACTTCGTGGAAGCAAAGACATTGGTCAGCAGCTGACAGACTAAGAAAGAACACTACAGACAGGATCAGCTCAGCTATCAACAGCCACAATGCACATAAAGGGAGCATTATACCCAGAAAAAAGGACTAAGCTTTGGCCTTCTCAATTTCACTCATGCCCTCAGAAAGCAGCACCAAAAACATGCCGATTTTTAAGAAATGAGACAAACCATTGTTCTAATCTTGTAAAGTTTTCGAAATGAAATAATGCATTAGTTAAGGAATTATACATTATGGAAATAGTTAAATAAAATCAAATATAATTTAGTTACTTCCTTACAGAAGACTTTTAAAAATGAAATGGTATCTCTGGTTCATCGTGGGAAATGTACATGAAATTGTCCTGAATGGTTAAAATCATACGTACTGTACACAGTCAGTTCTATGCACCTTTACTACATAGGCCCTGTTAAGGATGAAATTTTATATTAGCTAGTGTGATTCTTGCATTAATGTTTGTCTGCCTGACTAGAATGTTACCTCCTATAGGCAAGGAGCACATTTTTGATTTTTGTTTTGTTTTGTTTTGGTTTTTTTGCATGTTTTTAGATTCTCAGCAATGACCACAGGTATTGGCACACAGTATGGCCTCAATAAATATTTGTTTATTATGAAGAAATAAATGAATGAATTCATTTATTATTCAAGGGTTGCATTATCCATTCATTCAATTATGTATAGATAATAATGTTTACTGTTCTACCAGTACAGCTTAAGAGGTGCTAGAGAGGTTATGATGAAAAAGAAGCAATATTTGCTTTCATAGAATTCAAGATTTATAAGGAGAATAAGAATATTTTTTAAAAAAATGTTACAAGTACAATACACAGTGGTGAAATACAAAAACAGTGAGAATGGAGTAAAAATGCTATAAACATGCAGAAGGTAGGAGAAGCTATCATGCTCTGAGAGCAGGGAAAAACGTTTATGAGAGAAACAACATTTGAGATAGCTCTTAATGAATGGGTAGCAAATAAAAATGATTTTGAAATAAAAATGATAATAAAGGGAAAATGATGAGAGAAATGACCAAAAGTGATGCCTCTATAACAGCAAGTAGTTTTGTTGCAAATAGTTATCATGGCAGAGAAAACTGAAACTAAAATAGGTAGTTGTTGACAGTAAAAATGAAAATTAGACTGAGATCCTTACTTATCAGGATGAAGAATTTAGGTAACTTTTATGATGGGGAGACAGTAAAGATTTTTTCACAGACCACTGACTGTTTCCTTAGGAAGATTGTTTGGAACCTGTGAGTAATATGGGTTTGAATAGAAGTGAGTGAAGTGAGGAAGATTATTTAGGAAGCTGCTACCCTTGCCCAGGCCAAACAGGTTTTGTAGGGCCCCAAAGCTAATGCAGTTTGGACACTTTAAAAAAACGAATACAAAATTGAGTTTCAAACTAAATTTTTTAAAGAAAAAAATTACGTATTTTAAAGGCTAAGAAATACCATAATTATGAGCAAAACTAAAAAGAAATCAGAATATTTTAATCAACAACCTGACACATTTTATAACATTTTAATTTCTTACACTTTTTAGCTATGTATTCATTTAATTGCCTCTTCCTATGACATGTGAGATAAGTTTCTATAAGGAGAACAGAAAGATGATTTACTTTTTTCTGTGGTATGATTAGTAATAGTTTAAAAAACAGTTGATAGTTTAGGAACTTTCTTCCAATTTTACAACTTGTTCCTGCTAATGTCACACTAGGATGGCCTCTAGTATGTTTGAATACATAAAACATACAACTTTGCCCAGAGACCTACTTGCTCTTGTTTTATGCCCAGGAAATCTAATAATTCTATATCACAAATTAGCCATCAGAAAAGAAAAAAAAAGGCGTGTTTATGATTGCAGATGCTGAATTATTGAATGTATTCTTGGCAAGACAGAACTTGTCAAGAACTGATTCTTCCACTTCCAGCCATACACAGCTAATTATTGAAAGAACTTACCCCATTTAAAAAAGCTTCTGGCTCTATACCTTTCAATATTTTGTTTCATCCCCTAACTCTGCCAGTGCTGGAAGCCTGAGAACATGTTCATATAAAGGTATGACCTCTGTTCTATCTCACAAAGCTGGTTGAGTCAGCATTGTAGGGAATTGGTGTATTTCTAAAAACCAGTCCTATACCAGAGTAACTGGAAATAAATTAGCTACCTAAAGAAGTGACTACAAACCACTTAGCATATTGCACAAAACCCAAAACCCAAACTAAATGTATCTCCACCTCAATTCTGTCTTATCTGTATTACAAAGTTCCTGTAATCATTCCAATGCCACCTGACAAGGGAGGGTGGGGTGCTCCTAGGGGACATGTTATAGAAGGAAAGTGGAATTGGAGATAGTGGTCTTAACCATTTGCAGATAAAATGTCTTATTTTTGAAAATTTATTAAATTATATGACCTAGCGAATATTTTGCTAGGGCCCCGGGGTCCCAAAAATCCCTGCTTCCTGGTATTTAGCCCATTGTGTAAGCTCTTCTTCTTGAATGTAACCTGGCCTAGTGGCTTGCTCTAACCAACAGAATGTGAGCAACGTGATGGGATGAAGACATATAAGTCACTACTGTCTTGCTAGCTGATTCTCTTCCTTGCTGGCTTTGATAAAGCAAGTTGTCATATTATGGAGGCTCCTGTGATAAGGAATTAAGGGTGGCTTCTGGCTAACAGCAGGAAGCTGCCAGACCAACAACCCTTGAAGAACTTAAAATTTGTCCACAACCTCATAAATTTGGAAGTCAGTCCTTCCCAAGTCAAACCTTCAGATGAGACTCCTGCTCTGGCCAACTCCATGATTGAAGCCTTATGAGAAAACTTGAACCAGAGGGCCCAGCTAAGCCATACCTTGATTTCCAAATCAAAGAAATTGAGAGACAAAACCTATGCTATTTAAGTTGCTGAACTGTGAAGAAATTTATCAAACAGCAACAGAAAAACTAATGCAGGTACCTTCCAAGATCTTGGGATGGTAAAAAGGAAGGGCCTCAAAGCTTATTTGCTTCATGGCAAATTGGCCCCTGCATATGAACCCAAATCAGGGCTGTGGCCATGGGAACAACATGTTATAATCTTATATAATCACACTTTATGCCTTATTATTTGTAGCATTTCATCTCTAGGCAGGCAGCATGGGTTTGGTGTGGATGATTGCTCAATTGAGTAAAAGATAAATATTCATCTGGCAAAGGTAAGAGGTTAGGTAGAGACAGGTTAAGGAAATAAGTTTTTTGAACAATTTATGAAATTAGGACATTTACATGAAATAATATATATGAATTGGGGGAGCATGGCAGACATCTGAAGTTAGAGGATACATGCTTAACTAGTTATGACTAGTTATGACTTTCTCTCACGAAGTTTGGCAGCCTTGATGTGAAAGCTGAGCAAAAGAAAGGCAGAGTTACCTAATGGTGAGAATTTGGGATGCGGTCATGGGATTCTGGCCCAGTTGGATGGCAAGTTAAGTTAAGAAAAGGTGATGTAATAGAAGAATGGAAAAATATATAGGGCTTAGAAGTCACAGTGCAATGAGAAAATAAGTTCAGTAGATATAATAAAGGAAGAGGAGAGAGGAAAATACGATGTGGTCAGAGAAAAGATTTTTGAGAGTTTAAGAAATTGGGATGTAATACTTTAGAAGGATTATAAGTTGGGTTTCCCATATAGGTGTGTGGTAGAAATGGAAGCAAAAGGAAATGTGGTGAAGTTTAAAGCAACAAATGATGACACCAGGGTCTCAAAATTGTCCTCAAATTTTTTTTTGAAGATACAAAAGATAGTTATGTGGACAAGGCATCGAAAGATTACTGTGAGCTAGACATATTCCATCAGTATGAACTTGTCTATTTTTTACTTCTGAAAATATGGCTTTTTTCCCAAGTGGCACATCTAATTTAATATCAGTCCCATTGTCAAAACACACCCTATCATTCTATTAATAACTAAAAACAAAAGAAACCTGTATACTGAATCATTGTCAGTTTACAAATAATATTTTTCCTAAGATTAACAGCATCTACTTCCTTGAGCAGCTGTTTTATGTTTTATCTAATTGATTTCAACAAATTGCTTCATTAACAGACACCATAGACAAGTCATCTGAAATTGGTCATCAGTGGGGACACAGGGACAAAGTTCCTGTCTTAATTCCATCTCTTGCTTCTACAGAGAGAAAGCTTGGATAGGCTATTTTGGCCAATAAGCATCACTCCAGGGGTTGAAATGAGGATTTCATCTAGGGTTACAGAAGCTGAAATTCCAGGAGAAGATACAAAACTGAGTGCTGAAAGGAAAATGAAGGTTAGTAAGTCATAGCAGCAAGTCTGAATTGGTCTCTAATAATGTTGTAATTGTAAAGGTTAACCTTCATCTTTGAAAGATCCCTCAGTATTTGGATAAATTCCCAGACAATGAGACCTGCTTCTTTGTTATGTCACAACTCAAATTTTGAGGCTTGCCGGCAGATAAAATGCAGACGCTGGGCCTAGGCTACATGTATCAGAAGCAACGAGAGGGGATTGGCTTTGAGGGAAACTTCCATTTTGGCGGAGGCTGCCACAGCAGATGTATTCAACTTTCAGTCTTGGCAGTGGAAGGGCAGTTTCCCAGAGGGTTCGAGGCAGAGTTCCTGGCACAGAAGTAGCACCAAGGGGGTGGCATCTGCCAAGTTTCCTTTAGTACTAGGTGGGAAGGCAGCAGCAACAGCAGGTTTTTTCATCAGGCCAATTCTGTCATGAGGTTTTGAGCTTTCGTCCTGAAAAGTTAGCCTGAAGTCTGGTTTGCTAGCCTTCCTAGCAATTTTGAGATTTTTAAATATGCTTTAAATAAACTTTTTTTTTCTTAGTCACCTGTTGATTGCATCTAAGAGCCTGACATACTTTTCTTATTAGAGTGGGGATATCAGGAGGACTGCCAGATGGCATTTCTAAGCACATGCTTTTGCCTGAGGATGGTATCTGTGTTCATTTCTCAATGGATCGTGCTACATTTAAATGAACAGGATGAGCTCAACAACCCCTTTGATTCAGGCTTCCATGCTAAATGGGAAGGGGGTGTTATTATTAGATAAAGCCTACTGGAAGACTATATTAGTTTGCTAGACATGCCGTAACAAATGATCACAGACTGGGTGGTAAAAATAACAGAAATTTATTTTCTTCTCACTCTGGGACTGGAAGTTGGAGACCAAGGTGTCAGCAGGTGTGGTTTCTTCCAAAACTTCTCTCCTGGGCTTGCAGGTGGCAACTTCTCTCCTGGGCTTGCAGGTGGCACCTTCTCACTGCCTCTTCACATGGTTGTCCTTCTGGGTACTCGTGCACTTGGTGTCTTTTCTTTGTGTGTCCAAATTTCCTGTTCTTATAAGGACACCACACAGATTGAATTACAGTCTGCTCTAAGAACCTCCATTTTAACTAATCACCTCTTTAAAGGCCCTATCTTCAAATACAGTCACAGTCTGAGGTACTAGGGGATCAGGATCATAATTTTTGCAGGGACAGAGTTCAATCTATAATAAAGACCTTGGCATTTTACTTGGTCAACAACAACAACAAAAAAACTGTTACTTGAACATACTGAAGTAGTAGAGTTGATCAACCCTGTGGTATTTTTAATTCTCTAGTTTTTCACTTCTCCCTGCTACACCACATATCACAACCCAAATGACCTGAGAGAGAACAGCTCAAGTATGTTATTGACTAGTACTGTCAACAAACATCCAGTTCTAATACTTACTTTACTGTAAAGAGTACTGGCTAAAAAAATGTTCATGGAGGCAGCCTCTTATTTCTGGAATGTTTCAGAATATGTTAGGAACTTGTACTGGGCAAATCCAAGGTAATATCTTTTCCCACTCCAAATAGGGGATCTTCACTAGTTCCCAAGCCCTCCTGTCCATGTTATAAAATCTTCAAATTGCGTTTAGTTTTTCTCTCTTAATTATGAACAGACAACCAATGATCAACAGATGTTTTTGGAAAGTCTGTAATATGAGAAAGAAAAAGCACAGTAAAAACAGGCAATATAAGAACTGTACAAAAAGTCCATTATAACTAATATCATTAGATGAATGAGAGAAGATATTCCATCCATGAAACAAAAATATGATATTATTTTTAAGGATGTGCAAAGAATAAGAAGGAGCTCTTAGACACCAAAACATAAAATAAATTCAATATTGACACAGAAAATAAAGTCCAGAAAATGTGATATTGTTTGATCATCAGTGTTTTCATGTGTGACTTGGACCTTGAGAATTAAGTAAAAATAATTTATATTTTATTATTTGATTCTTCTAAAGTTATTCAGGCCATCATTAATTATGTCAAGCCTAAAAAGACAAAATGTCCACATCATCTGAATGAATATCTGGAAGTTATTTTCTTATATCAATCAAAAGTTAAAAGCTAATTTCACTGAAAATAATTTTTATAAAATTAATTCAACTTTTAATAGTTTTATTCTTGCTGAAAAAAATTTAATTATTTTTAATAGTCTGATTATATTGTCACGTATTTATATAAATTGCTAATTTGCATATGTAATTTGAGAATTACAATTTATTTAATAAGTTACATGAAAAGTTACCCATCAAATACACTTATAAAGTTAAAAGTCAGAAAATTTTAAAATGCTAATTTAATTGTTAACTTAAAAGTTATTCTTAACTCTGAATTGAATAAAAACACTAAGCTTTATGCTTAATAGTTTTACATATAAGTATAGAAATACATATAGTACATGAACAAATATACAATAAATCTGTGGTATTAAAACATCGAAATTAGAAAATATGTCTAAAAAGGCTTGTTAGGGATAAGAAAATGAAAAGATATTGTGAGACATTGATGTAAGGGAAAGTTTTGATTTTATTCATGGTTTACTACTGAATAAAGTTTTCAGACTTAGTAAAGTCACATGTTAATAATTAGATTTTTCTGATAGAGATATAAATAATCTCTTTCCTGCCCAGTAGAAGAAGTGACCCTCAAAATTATGGTTTACAACTGCATTGGGCATTAACCAGTTTTGCATTTAACCCAGCAATGTTATCCTCCTGTTAATATCTAGCTTTTCAAATGATCTTTGCACTGGTCATGACATCTGACTTTGACATGTATTCATTTTATGTGTCCATAAGTCATAATTTTGCCTTTGTGAAAATGATTCTTCAACATATTTTATTTTCTCAGGAAGTTATGGAGGGTGATTAATCAGGGAATAAGCCAAGAACAAAGGAGATCCAGGAGCCAGGAGAAGGAGAATTCCACATAAGAAAGAGGGAAAGGGTACTTTCACTTTGAAGGTGAAGGAAACTTCCAGGAGCACACACCTGCAGCAGGCTCAGAGAACAATGCTTCCAGATCAGAGCAGGAGGACGGAGAGGTCTCCAAGGAAAGAAATCCAGTTGACAGATCGCTTCATGGGCTTAAATATATTAAAAGGAGTTGTAGAGTTCTGTGCAAAAGTTTAGGACAAAATTAGTGATAGGCACAAAGAAATTAAAAGACACCACAGAAGGAGAATTAATTTCAGGAAATCAACAGTTATATAAGAAAGGTAACCCAGTAGTATATTACTTGTCTCTGCTGTGAGTAATATTTATGCAGACTTAACAATGTAAACACTGAATATTGGTTTATCCACCCCAAATACATTATAACTATATTGCGGGGAGTTTCCTGGGGGACAGCGAGAGGGTGGAGGCTGTAAACAGTCTAAATCTTCAACTTAATAATAAGTGAAGTGACAACATAGAAACTGGATAAATCAAGAAATGGTGATGTAAGCATGAATGATGGCCTTCCGATTTGTCTGTTTAGCTAGGCTATAGTCCTCACTCAACCAAATATTAATCCAGGTGTTCCTTGAAGGTATTTTATAGATATGATTAAAGTAGTGAAGGAGATTATCCTAGATAATCTTGGTGGGGTTGATTTAATCAGTTGAAAAGACTTAAGAGTGGAGTTGAACGTCACCAGTGTAGAACAGCTTCAGCCAAATCCCAGGTGTTCTAATTTGTCCTTCCTGATGGCTTGCCCCATGAATTCACATAAGCCAATCCCTTGCAACAATCTCTTAACTATCTCCTACTGGTTTTGCTTCTCTCATTGAATCCTGACTAATAGGGCATCTCATTTTAAAGTAAGAAGATGACTATCAGACATGACTGGTAAAATAATTAAATGTATTTACTGAGCTATAGGACTGGAGGGTGAGGAGATTAATGTTTTATTGAATGCAATAAAAATAAAATTAGAAAGCAAGAGAGGGAGCCCTAGTAGTTAGTGGTGGCCACTTTCCCTTTGCTCTTTAAGAGCAGCTCACATAATGTCATGAAAAGTATGTAAAAGTTGGTGAAGGCCAGTTTCACATATTTATTGAAGATCTTCCCAATCCCTACTCCCATCTGTTTGTTTTTTTCCTTTTTCCCCCACACTGGTTCAGTTACTGCTTGTTCTCATCTCTGTTCTCTCCTCTTCTTTTGACTTTGCATTAACCCATATTAACATAACCTGTTCCTGCTGCAGGGGGTGCATGGAAGAAAACTGGCCTGCTTTCGAGGACATCATCAGAGCCCAGAGTTCAACAGATCATGAACACTTCGAGACAAATGAAGACAGGTGCAATCTCCTTGAAGAAATAAAATCTAAGTACCAACATCCCTTTTGAGTCAAGAATCTCCTCTCTTAAAAATGTAAAGCTATTGATCAGGGAGGGAAGTGAATTAAGCAGAGCATTTTTGACCAATGGCTGTATACTTCCTCCTCCCTAACTCCCAAACTCCAGACACAACTGCAGTAACTCCTGAGATTCTTATGGAGCAGGAGAGCAGATAAATGGAGGAGATGAAGCATGAGGACTGAATATGGAAATTTGGGTGCTATATATTTAATATTGACTGATATAAATCAACATGCATATATCAATGTGTCACACTTTCCAGTTTCTAGGCAAAGATCTTTGGTGCTGATCACTCCACCCTCTGTATACCAGATAATTGTGGCCCCCTCTCTCTCTAAGCAAAGATGGCAGGGATTGTGAGGTGAGGGTGGGCTTGGTAGAATGATTGCAGAATTTTAAAAAATATATATATATCTCTCTATTTGTTTCCATAATGCAATCATTACTCTACATGCTGTTTTGGAACTTTTTCACTTAATATAACATGACACTTTCTACTTGATATACTATAGATCATAAAATAATTCATTCTCTCTATATTTTTGATGACTTATTAAGTTGCTTTGCTGAGCATTCAGGACACAATAATGAAAAAATGAGTATATACGTGGCTCTCAAGGACTTGATGGTGCTGTTTCTCGTGTCTGTAATTTATTATTTGAATCATTTCCACAAGTTGTGCAATAGATATTAATGTTATTTTTCTCCCCATGGTTCTTGACCCAAGTTTAAACCCGTAGTAAGAACAGAGACAGAGTTTGGACCCAGATTGCATTCCAAAATGCATGTTCTTACAATATATGTTTTATATGTAATGCTAAAGTTGAAAAAAAGAAAGAATGTGATAAACTGACTAGCGAAGTTGTGAATAAAAGGTTTTGGGATTTAAAAAATTTTTGACACATTTGCTTTATCTCTGTCTCTCTAAATAGATTTAAATATATGTACATCATTTAACATTTTTAAAAAAATTACGTATTTAAAAATTAGTTCTAGACATCATGAACCTTTATCCCTAAGTATTTCAGCATAAATATCATTTAAAATGTAAAACTACTGGCTGGACCTGGTGGCTCATATCAGTAATCCCAGCGCTTTGGGAGGCTGAGTCTGGAAGATCATTTGAGCCCAGGAGTTGTGGTTTACAGTGAACCATGATCACACCGCTGCACTCCAGTTTGGGTGATATAGTAAGACCCCATCTTTAAAACGAACAAACAAACTAAAAGACCATCTATGCTTATTATTATTACCCCCAAATTTAACACTGATACAAAAATAGTATTTAACATGGAGACCCTATTCAGAGTTTTCCAATTTTCCCCAAATATACATCTTTCTTTAAAAAAATAAAGAATCCAATCAAGGATTTGCAGTTGATCATTATATTTCTAGAACTATCCCCCTTCCTGAACATTTTTTGGTCTTTCACAAAATGACATTTTTGAAGAGTCTAGACCATTTTCATGGAATTGTCCTACCATCTGGATTTGTGTGATTGTTCCTTCATGGTTAGGTTTTGGTTAAACTTTTCTTTTCTTCTTTCTTTCTTTTCTTTCTTTCTCTCTCTTTCTTTTCTTTCTTTCTCTCTCTCTCTTTCCTTTCTTTCTTTTTCTTTCTTTCTTTCTTTCTCTCTTTCTTTTTCTCTTTCTTTCTTTCCTTCTTTCCTTCCTTCCTTCTTTTCTTTTCTTTCTTTTTTTAGACAAAGTCTCCCTCTATTGCCCAGCCTAGAGTGCAGTGGTGCAAACACAACTCACCCCAGTCTCAACCTCCTGAGCTCAAGCGATCCTCCCACCTCAGCTTCCCAAGTAGCTGGGACCACCCGTGCGTGCCACCATGCCCAGCTAATTTTAAAATGTTTTGTAGAGACAGGATCTCACTATGGTGCCTAGGCTTGTCTCAAACTCCTGGACTCAAATGATCCTCCTGCCTTGGCCTCCCAAAGTGCTGTAATCGCGGACATGAGCCACTGCACCTTGCCGGTTAAATATTTTTGACAAGAAGACTACATAGGTGATGTTTGCTTGCCATTGTACGAATTCAGGGGACACATAATAGTGTTTTCTACTATTGATGATGCCAAATTAGATCATTCAGTTAAGGGGACTTCTAGGTTTCTCCTTTGCTAAATTATCTTTTCAGAAAGTCACCTAGGGTGGAGAACTAGCTACATAATTGCAGAGCACAGTACAAAATTACAGTGCTAGGCTCCTTGTTTTAAAATTATTAAGAATTTCAATATGGCAATAATGGAGCATTAAAGCAAGCAGGAGGCACTACTTAGTATAGGGCCCTGTGTGACTGGTCTCACGCTCGTGAAGCTGGCCTGTGTGAGGTGATTCTTTGGGATCACCTAAATATCCTCTTCCCTAATGACCTTTCATTCAGTAGTTTTGCATTTATTGATGATTTTCCATGAATTAATTTTTATCTCACTGGTTGCAAATGAGTGATTTTTTAATTTTGTTATTTCTTCTATATTTATTTGCTGGCATTCTGTGGAAAAAGCTCTTTTATATACCTAAGTTCATACAAAAATCTGCATGTGAATGTTTATAGTGGTTTTGTTCATAATTGTCAAAAACTGGAAATAGCCCAAATGTTCTTCAGTGGGTGAATAGATAAACAAATTATGTTGCATCCATACAGTAGAATATTACTCATGGAAAAAGAAAGAACAAACTACAGATACATGAAACAACGTGGTGAAATCTTAAATTTAAATACATTTTGCTAAGTGAGAGAAACCAGTTTCAAAGACTACATATTGTAGAATTTCATGTAAAATATGATGTTCTGAAAGAAACAAAATATAGGAACAGAAACATGTCTCCTGCTACCAGAGGTTGGGGTGGGGGAAAGTATTGATTACAAAGGGAAATAAGAGGGAATTTTTGGCATGATGGAACTATTTTATATCTTAATTTTGGTGGTAGTTACATGGTTGTATGCATTTATCTAACTCATGTAATTGTATACTACTAAAAAATTTTACTGTAGGCAAATATGAAAAAGTGAATAAATAACTTAAAAACTAATACAATTGGACATGTTTAAAAAAAAAAAAGACCCCACCTTCCCAGTACTTAAGATAACTATGGACTCATGGATTCTCTTTTTATTAAACATACAACCATTCTCTATGCCATTCTCTATATGTTCTACTTATGCCATTCTCTATATGTTCTACTTATACCATTTATATTATTAGTATAATAATATTATCTTCTTTTTTACTTTTCAATTTTAAAATTATTATAAATGTGTAGGAAGTTGCAAAAATAATGCACAGAAGCCCTGAAAATGCTTCACTTCGTTTTCCTCTGTGGTTACATTTTAGGTAGCTATAATTCAATATTAAAACCAGGAAAATAGCATTAGTACAATATTTCTGGGCCACTTTATCAAATGTGTAGATTAAGGTAAATATAACTACAATCATGATACAGAACTATTTCATCACTATGAAGGTTTCCAGCATGCTGCATGCATAGTTATAGGCATCTCCTTAACGCCCACCATTCCTAACTCTTGGCAACCACTAATCTGTGTTCTAGCACTATCGTTTTGCAATTTTGAGAATGCTATGTGAATGAATTATACAGCAAATGACCTTTGGAGACTGGCTTTTTAAGTTTAGCACAATGCCCTTGAGATCCATTCAAGTTATTGCATGTAGCGGCAGTATTTTCTTCTTATTGCTGAGTAATATTCCATGTGTGGTGTGCCACTATGTGTTTAATTATTCACCTGCTGAGGGATATTTTGGTTGTTTCTCGTTTTAGACTATTACAAATAAAACTCTGAATAGTCAAGTTACAGCTTTTTGTGTGGTTACTATTCTTTGTCATGTTAAACATTGTTCCAAATTTGGCCACTAGGCCAAATTCAGTTCAGGTATACTATTTTTTAAATTGCAGTGTGGTTTTCATACAGTAAAATTGCAGTGTGGTTTTCATACAGTGAAATTCATCCTCTTAAGGGTATAGTTCTATGCATTTTGCTCAATATATAGAAATATGTAACTATCACCAAAGTAACATAGAGAATAGTTTCATCACAATAAAATATTTCCTTGAGTCCCTTTGTTGTCAACTCCTTGCTCCACTCCAGAGCAACCACTGATTTATTTTCTGAGTCTTTAGTTTTGCCTCTAGTCTCCTTTTGATATATCTTTAATAATCTCTTAACAAGTCCTTCCTTTTAGCATAGTGAGATGTTCTAAACTCATCCTGTTCTTTTTCTGCCCCAAATCTAGTGAGGATTGGTTTAAACACCTGTGCACTTTGCAAACGGGGAGAAGGAAACCCCAAAATATGCCATAGTAATTGTACTAAATAGGTTTTTATTTGCCCAGTTTATTGACAAAACAACTTAGTGATTTATTTTGGAATTTTGAACAGAAAACCTTGAAATATGCTTTGAAGTTAGTGCAAGAAAAATTATATCCACCCTATTTGCACTTTTAAAAGCTATTTTGTTTCTTAGGGTTAAGAGAGAGCAGTAACATATTGCTGCTAAGGTTCTATGTATTGATCTTAGTTAACTTCATTTAGTTAACTTTCTAGCTGCACTTTATTTTCCCTCATTTATAGGAGAAGTCCCTGTCTATAGCTATATCTGTATCTATCTATGTCTAAAATGTATAATTTTTGTTTAAACTGACACTCTAAGAAAAAATAGACTTTCCCATTCACATTTTTAAGAAAGTGCATCATTCAACTGAAAAATTTAGAGATGCCATTTTACTTACAAGTTTACCAGGGAATGTAAATGTTTTTATATGTCAGCTGATATTTTGACTGGATTTATCTAGAAATTTGAGTCATACCTTGGTCATTTAAAAGCATATTTATTCAATGCATAGCTTACTGAATGATTACTATGTGCCAGGCCCTTTGCAACACTCCAGAAATAAAAGTGGAGGGAAAAAATGTCTTGGGAGAATAGGGCCATATAGGTAGACAAATCACAATATCAGTACAGTAGGGGCTATTCAAGCAACTAGAATATAGTGGCTTGTGAAGATCTACCTTAAGATAGGCCCACATTAAGTGGCCATATTAGAAAATATGTTTTTACGAAATACAAATAATGTAAGAGGAGCTCATTCTATCTACCCTGTTTACCCAGAAACATCAAGTAGGGTTGGTGAATCAATTTATGAACCCACAGTTTTGTGTGATCTGTGAGGAGTTAATAAACTGCCTTAGGACTAGCATTCAGATGAAGAAGGATAGAAGAAGTAAACGGGAAAATACTGGTGAAGCAATACTCCACCCTGGCAGCTCAGGTGCAAACCTCATCTGTAGCAGAGAGGGGGTGGGATCTGAAGATGGAAGAAAGAGATATGATTATCCAAATGCTAGAATATTAATATATTTTTACTCAGGAATGGGAAAGGAGAATGCTTTTTGGTGAGGAAAGAAGCACATATAGGATCTATGTTTTGGGGGGATGGAAATATGTTTTGTTTACTTATTTATCACTCTGTTGCCCAGGCTGGAGTGCAGTGGCATGATCTCGGCTCACTGCAGCCTCAGCCTCCCAGGTGCAAGTGATCCTCCTGCTTCAGCCTCCCAAATAGCTGGGACCACAGGTGCGTGCCACCATGCCCAGCTAATGTTTTGTATTTTTTTGTAGAGACAGGGTTCCACCACATTGCCCAGGCTGGTCTCATACTTTGAGCTCAAGCGATCCGCCTGCCTCAGTCTCCCAAAGTGCTGGGATTACAGGCAGGAGCCACCGTCCCAGGCCAGGAAGTGCATTTATTTTTGAGGCAAATTTGGCTGTAGTGGATTGCAGGGAAGAAGTGAGGACCAGATGAGGAGAAAGGGAAAGTGGAGCCTTAGAGAACTCAAGGCTCAGCACAGAAAAGAAAGTAGGGTGGATGTTAAACTTCCTCTTTAACTTTTTTTTTAAATTACTGGGCCAGTTCACCAAATAGAAAAACAGGGTGAATTTGAAAGTCTAACCATGATTCTGTGATTCAGAGAAATACTTTGCAGATATAAAGTTTCAGTGGTAAAAGATCCCCAGTAACTAAATAACATTTGTTATAGTTGGAAGATTAGTTTGTCAAAGTTGTCTCATTTACCTCCAATAAATAAATAATTAAAGTCACTAGTTTTTTTTTTAAAAATATAGGAAAACATTTAAGGATGTGACTATATTTGGCAAGATGTTTTGTAGTTGAGAAAATTATACCCCTTATACTTGACAGATTAAAAAAATGCAAAGTAGCAGAAAGTAATCATTAGATTTTAAAATACAAATAAGAAAATAATGCTGAAGATGTCTAGCCAGACTAAAAAAATTACTTACAATAGGAGAGAGAAAAATACTTTTCTAAACTGTGTCAGTTGATTATGACCCTTTCACTAATATTAATAATACAGAATGGTTATTTTGACAAGGTAAATGCTGTAAAGTTAGCTTTGGAAGACTAAAAATAACTACCTTGGAAACAGAATGACACACATATGCACCTCAGCTTTGTCCTCTTTCTAGCTGTGTGAGGCTCAAACAAGATAATAAAATGATCTGTAAAAGGTAAAGAATAATACAAAAGAAGAGCATTGCTATTAAAGGTGTTTCCAAAAAAGTGCATGGAGTCCGTAGAAGAGAAGAAACGAGGAGGTGACACCACTCCAGAAGCAGAAGAGAATCAAGATCCCACCCTGAAATTGACAGCATATTTTTGGATAGAGCTATAGAATTGTTCAGATTTGACATTGTGGAAGGCAGGCTCTCAGATGGTCCCTAATGATTGCTGCCTCTTGGTATTCATGTCCTTGTATAGTGCCCTCCCATACTGTACCAGGGAGGGACTTTGTGACCAATAGATTCTGGCAGGAATTATATACTATCACCTCTGTGATTTTTACCGAAGGAAGGAATTGATATTTTGAAAAATGCCCACAATGGCCATGGGATTGGGTTAGGCACTTTACATATATTATCTCATTTAATTCACAAGACAATGCCATGAAGTTGATAGTGCTGCCAGTATTTTACAGATGATAAAACAGGTTCAGATAACTTATGTTAACTTGCCTGTATAGAGCTGGGCAGGTCTGTCAGACTTTAAAGTAAATGCTCTTTCTATTAAATGGCACTGTTCACTTTACAGACCTCAATTCTGTAAAGAATAATTACAACAAGGGCTTCATTTCCTCATTGTTCTGAGGAGAATGTGGATCGGCTGGAAATGTTTCTAAAGTATGTGACTTGCAGTTGGGTTATATGCTCCAAGTAGATTTACATATAAAAATATTACGAGCTTTGGCTGGGTGCAGTGGCTCACGCCTGTAATCCCAGCACTTTGGGAGGGCGAGGGGGGTGGATCATGAGGTCAGGAGTTCAAGACCAGCCTGACCAACATGGTGAAACCCCATTATCTGGGGAACCAGCCCCCAATATTTCAACATAGGTTCTTTCTATTTTCCCTAAGTGTCAGCCAGTCTGAGAAAGAAACAGAAAGAGTACAAAGAGAGAAATTTTATAGCTTGGCCTCTGGGGCTAAGATCACATATTGGTAGGTCTGTGATGTCCCCTGAGCCGCAAAACCAGCACGTTTTTATTAGGGATTTTAAAAGGGGAGAGGGTGTGCGAACAGGGAGTAGGTCACAAAGATCACATGCTTCAAAGGGCAATAAAGATCACAAGGCAAAGGCAAAATTAGAATTACTGATGAGGGTCTATGTCCTGCTGTGCACATATTGTCTTGATAAACATCTTAACAGAAAACAGGGTTCGAGAGCAGAGAACCAGTCTGACCAAAAATTTACCAGGCTGGAATTTCCCAATCCTAGTAAGCCTGAGGGTACTGCAGGAGACCAGGGTGTATTTCAGTCCTTATCTCAACCCCATAAGACAGACACTCCCAGAGCGGCCATTTATAGACCTCCCCCCAGGAATGCATTCCTTCCCCAGGATATTCTTTGCTGGGAAAAGAATTCAGTGATATCTCTCTTACTTGCACGTCCGTTTATAGGCTCTCTGCAAGAAGAAAAATATGGCTCTATTCTGCCTGACCCCACAGGCAGTCAGACCTTATGGTTATCTTCCCTTGTTCCCTGAAAATCGCTGTCATTCTGTTCTTTTTCAAGGTGCACTGATTTCATATTGTTCAAACACACATGTTTTACAATCAATTTATACAATAGTGGTCCTGAGGTGATGTACATTCTCAGCTTACGAAGATAACGGGATTAAGAGATTAAAGTAAAGACAGGCATAAGAAATTATAAAAGTATTAATTTTGGGAACTGATAAATGTCCATGAAATCTTCACAATTTATGTTATTCTGCCGTGGTTCCAGCCGGTCCCTCCGTTTGGGGTCCCTGACTTCCCACAACACACCATCTCTACTAAAAATACAAAAATTAGCCAGGTGTGGTGATGCACGCCTGTAATCCCAGCTACTCAGGTGGCTGAGGCAGGAGAATCACATGAACCTGGGAGGCGGAGGTTGCAGTGAACTGAGATTGTGCCACTGCACTCAAGCCTGGGTAACAGAGGAAGACTCCATCTCAAAAAAAACCAAAAAAACAAAATAAATAAAACAAAAAAAGTTACAAGCTTTGCCTTCTCAAAAATAAGTTTTTGTTTATTTATTTATTTATTTTTCTGGACAGGATCTCACTCTGTCACCCAGGTTTGAGTACAGTAGCATGATCACAGCTCACTGCAGCCTTCACTCAGGTAGCTGGGATTATAGGCACACACCACCATGCCTGCCTAATTTTTTTGTATTATTAATTTTTTCTAGAGAAGAAGTCCCCTTACATGCCTAGGCTGAATAATCAGTTCTCTCAAGGGGCAGCATGGCATTGAGATTAAGAAAGTGAGTTCCAAGGTGATACTGCCTGAGTTGATAGTAGTAGTTCCACCACTTACTTTGTGACTTTGGGAAAGTTACTTAACTCTGTGCTTCAGCTTTCTCAACTTTAAGACAGACCTAATAATAAGACAGAACTTAAACACCTTAGTGTTGTTAAGATTAAAATATGTATTTTGTCAAAAACCATAAATCTAACACATACAGTGTTTACTATGGGTTGGACATTGTTCTTAGTGCTTTCCCTGTAATAACTCGTTTATTACAAAGATTTTGTGAAGTAGACTTTGTTACTATTTCCTCCTTGCAGATGATTAAATCAACGATTGAGTAATTTGCTCAAGGTCACCTCTCTATTAAAACCAAATAATCTGGCTTTGAAGTTTATGACCTTAACCATTATGCTAAACTACTTCTCAAGCACCTAGCAGAGTGCTTGGGTGCAACGTTTCTGCTCTATACAAGTTAATTCTAATATATACTTTCAAAAAATTCTTCCATTGACCTGGCTTCTTTAAACTCTGTTAAATGCTGCTGGGCACTGCATTCACACCTATGCAAGGTCATTCAGTGCTACTCAAGAATAAACTGCTGAAGGCATTTACTGAAAGTAAAAAGCTCCAGTGAAAGGCTTTTGGAAGTATCTACTTAAAAGATTTTACTTACCTGATGTCACATTGTCTTTTAATTTTTTTTTTTTTTTGAGATAGAGTCTCAGTCTGTTGCCCAGGATGGAGTGCAGTGGCACAATCTCTTGGCTCACTGCAATCTTCGCCTCCCAAGTTCAAGCTATTCTCCTGCCTTAGCCTCCTGAATAGCTGAGATTCCAGGCACTTGCCACCATGCCCACTTAATTTTTGTATTTTTAGCAGAGATGGGGTTTCACCATATTGGCCTGGCTGGTCTCAAACTCCTGACCTCAAGTGATCCACCCACCTTGGCCTCCCATAATGCTGGGATTATAGGCATAAGCCACCATGTCTGGCTGTCTATATTTTGAACAGTTCTTCTCTCAGTTACACTGCTGTGGAAAAGCTGTGGTGTCCCGAGAAGGAAAATGTGAGTAATTACCATCTATGTTATAACCTTTCTTTGAAATAGAAAGCAATCTTCAAAATGTCATTTTTTCCCCCTTAGGATTCTATTGCTCACATTTTCAGCCATGCAGTGGAGATGGTTCTCCATCATAACACGGGTTACTTATTTATATCAAACTGATGCAGTCAATGTCTGTGTAATTCATCACTGTATCGCCAACACCTAAGTCAGAACCAGCAAACATTAGACCCTTAATTAGTATATGTAGACTTTTTGGTTTCTAAATTGTCTTTACCATGAAGTCAAAAGGTAAACTAACAGAGGCATATCCTATAAATCAGTGGTTCTCAAAGTGTGGTACTGAGAACTGCAGCATCTGTAACTCTTGGTAACATGTAATTATAGAAATGCAAAATTCCAATGCCCATCCCAGACCTATGAAATAAGAAACCTCAGGTTGGAAGCCAGCAATCAATGTTTTAAAAGCTTTCTAGGTAAATCGTATGCACACTAAACTTAGAGATACGCACACATATATATATGTATATATATAATCTCCTATATCTAAGTCATGAAAAAGAAGTCTGTCATTTAGTGCTCTTCCTAATTCATCTTTAAACAGGTGCAGTATTTTCACATCTTGCAGTAAGTCAACTCATGAGGCAGAACTTAAAATAAAGGTGGTTCCCAGATTCCTGGGCAGTCACAAACCAATTTATTCAATCTCTGTAGGGTGGAGTTGGGGTAGCTGCATATTTAATAACATTTTTGGAGTTTCTTATGCAAAATTGATTTATGAGAGCCCTGGCCTAAGATGAACTATACTCAGAGGAGTTTCTGTGTGGATTAACTTTGCATTGCTTAAGTCACAGAAAGAAACTGGGTCTGTTTATCTTGAAGCCTGTTTGATAGGCCATTTGGGGCCATCTCTGCCTTTTGCCTCATAGTATTATGTTATACTAAATAAAAGCCATTTTATTTTTGGAATCCCCAGCTTCTCTGTCCCACCCTTTGTAACCAGTTACCTAATTTCAGGTCTCTAAGTAGTCACTGTTTTATTAACCTGTAGTCAAGTAAACTACAGTAATGAATGGGCCAGGTGCAGTGACTCATGCCTGTAATCACAGCACTTTGGGAGGCTGAGGTGGGACGATCATTTGAGGTCGGGAGTTCGAGACCAGACTGACCAACATGGTGAAATCCCATCTCTACTAAAAATAAATACATAAATAAAAAATTAGCCAGGCCTGGTGGCACATGCCTATAATCTTAGCTACTTGGAGGCTGAGGCAGGAGAATTGCTTTAACCCGGGAGGCAGAATTTGCAGCGAGCAAGATCGTGCCACTGCTCTCCAGCCTGGACAACAGAATTAGACTCCGTCTCAAAACAAACAAACAAACAAACAAACAAACAAAACCAGAAGATAAATGAAGCATGGTCATGGAAATTCCAAAGAATACCTCACTGGTTGTGTCATATACAAGAAAATTTTGAATTATTTCCACAATTAAGACACTGGCTCCTTATCAAATGTGTTAACCATGTATTAGTCACTTAATTGTTTGGAGAAGGCAACAAACTTATTTCAAGGATACTAAAGGAAATCTTGTGGGCTCACTTACAGACAAGGGAAACAAGTATTTAATTACAACTACACAAAACAAGCCTTATATAAAATAAAATTCTGTAAGGGTTGTTAACAACCTGACATTGTTTGGTTTGAACAACACTACAATCTTAATTTTGAGAGTCAAATGAGCTGTAGCATACCGTTCTGAAAATGTGTGAACATGAAGAAAGATAAACAAGAATAACTACTTCATATTCTGGAGTAAGAATTAAATACATTTTATAGTTTGTGATAAAATACTCCCAATAAGAAATCAGTGGATATGGGTAGGGACATATAACTGATAGATTGGAAATAGAAACTAGACAAGATGGAGCAGGGCCCTCCTCTTCCCAAGCATGGAAATAAAGGAAAATCTTAAGTTCTTTCAAGGGAAATTCCAGGCACCTAGCTATCCTTAAGAAGTAAATGAGTAACTTGGTAAGCAAGAAGGTAATAGTAGCTTAAAAAAATAGCCAAGGGAATTAGAATCATGAGATGTTCTCTACAGAAGCTAAAGATAACCTCTTAGTATATATCCCTGAGTTTTTTTTTTTTTTTTTCCAGAAACCCACTAGCAGGCCAGGCACAGTGGCTCATCCCTATAATCCCAGCACTTTGGGAGGCTGAGGAGGGGAGAACACTTGAGGTCAGGCATTCGAGACCAGCCTGGCCAACATGGTGAAACCCCATCTGTACTAAAAATACAAAAATTAGCCGGGCAGGCACCTGCAATCCCAGCTACTCAGGAGGCTGAGGCAGGAAAATTACTTGAACTTGGGGGGCGGAGGTTGCAATGAGCCTAGAGATCATGCCACTGCACTCCAGCCTGGGCAACAGAGAGAGAGAGACTCCATCTCAAAAATAAATAAATAAATAAATAAATAAATAAATAAATAAATGGCAATGTGACATCAGATAAGTAAAATCTTTTAAGTAGATATTTCCAAAAGCCTTTCACTGGAGCTTTTTGCTTTCAGCAAATGACACTGCACTCCAGCCCTGGTGACAAAGTGATAGTCTGTATTAAAAAAAAAAAAATGAAGAAGCCTTTTTTTCTTGGCAGGTAGACCTCAGATAAGGGAGAATTGAGGACTGAACTCTGACTCCAGTTCTTAGTTCTAAAGTTACTCCTGAAGGGCCTAGAAGTCATGCCCAGGAGACAGACCTAACACATCTTTCTGCTGACCCCATATTTTAAAACAAAGCTCTTCCCTAACCAATTGCATAATCAGAACATCTTTGAATCTGTTTAGGGCTTGTAAGCCCCTACTTCAAAATAGCTCACCTTTTTAGACCAAACCAACTTATAACCTCCTTGTATTAATTTATGATTTTGCCTGTAACTTCTGCTTTCCTGAATTTACCCCTGGCTTTAAAAAATATTTGCTTGCAAGCCATCAGGGAGGTCGGGTCTTAAGCATGAAGTACCTGATTCTTTTGTTGCTTGGCACCCTGCAAAGTAAACCCCTCCTTACTCCCACTGCAGACCTCGGTGTGGGTATTTGGCCTTATTGTGCCAGGCACCTGGACCCCAGTTCAGTTGAATAACACGAGGAAGGGGGAATCATGCCCAGCAGTGGTAGATAATGATATAGGAGTTAAGAAGAAATCACTTAGGCAGATAGTAAAAGTATGGGAGTCCTCGGCAAGGCCTTTCTTTTTAATGAAAAGCAGCCCCAAATCATCTAACAAAGAGCAGCCTATAAAGTCGAGCTGCAGACATAGACAAGCAAGCTGGGAGCTTGCAGGGGTGAATGCTGACAGGAACTAGGAACTAGACATGTTCAGGATGGCAGCACCATCTTCCCTTCTCTGCCAGCCATGTGTACAGGAAAGAGCAGACAAGACCGAACCGGCCAAGGAGCATTCATTTGCATAATAGGCTTAGGGTGGGGCCACCAGCCTTCCCCAGGCACTATGTAAACGTCATAGTGCCTGATTGAACCAATCTGTGAGCCCTGTGTAAATCAGACACCACCTCCTCAAACTGGACTATATAATCTGGTGCATTTGCCACTACCACCCAGTCCTTTCTACTCAGAGATCCCTTTCTCTATAGAGAGAGCTGTTTCTCTTTCTTTTCTCTTCTGCCTATTAAATCTCTGTTCCTAAACTACTCCTGTGTGTCTGTGTCCTAAATTTTTGTGACACACGATAATGAACCCTGGCGTATATACACCAGCAACACAGCAGCTTCAATAATGAACACTGTTCTCTCCAGGGAAAAAGAAAGAAATGAGTATTCAGGTATGTCGGGTCTTAGATCTAGGAAGTAAGACTTTCTTTCACCAACTTGGAAAGCAAAGCTGTATAATATAGATAACCTGGTGCAGGGACCCAAGGATTCTTGTTGGTGAATGTGAATGGAGAGAAGGTAAGAGTCCGAGAAACTCAGTGCCTGATGTGAGCCTAGAAACCTGTGCTTACAAGCTGTGCTGATAAGGAGAAATCTTGATGAGAGAGCAGCAGTGGATGGTGGTGGGGGTGTCTGGCTGGAGTTAAGTAGAGCTAAGTGGCTATGAGTGCACCTTTGTAAACAAAATAAAATATGTTGCTTCTTCTCATGATAAAAAGTTTCCAGCTGTAGAGGCCTTTGAACCAGAGCAACTCCATCTTTAATAGGGGCTGGGTAAAAGAAGGCCAAGACCTACTGAGCTGCATTCCCAGATGGCTAGGCATTCTAAGTCACAGGATGAGATAGGAGGTCGGCACAAAACACAGATTATAAAGACCTTGCTGATAAAACAGGTTGCAGTAAAGAAGCTGGCCAAAACCCACCAAAACCAAGATGGCGACAAAAGTGACCTCTGGTCATCCTCACTACTACACTCCCACCAGCGCCATAACAGTTTACAAACGCCACAGCAATGTAAGGAAGTTACCCTATATGGTCTAAAAAGGGGATGCATAAAAAATCCACCCCTGGCTTAGCATATAATCAAGAAACAACCATAAAAATGGGCAACATGCAGCCCTCCTATGAAATAGCCATTCTTTTATTCCATTACTTTCTTAACAAACTTGCTTTCATTTTATGAATTCACCTCAAATTCTTTCTTGCATGAGAACCCTCTCTTGAGACGTGGATCTGGACCCCTTTCTGGTAACACAGGTACTCAGGGCCCCACTTCTTTTCTCGGTTTCAATGTGGATTTCCCACTTCACAGCCTCAAGCTATGGAGCCAATACTGATTGCTCTCCTGGGCAGTAGGAACACGGGGGTTGTAGTTCCACCTGGCTTCAAACCCCCAGGTCTGCTGGATGTTTATCTAAATGCGGTCCTTACAAACAAGGTTCTTTTAAATGGAAATCTAGCAGAACCTTCTCCTTTAGGCTAAAACTGTTCCACCAGGCAGTCTCCTGATGCCAGGAGCTGATGACTCACTCTCTGCTTCCCGGTTCCTGTGTCCATAAATTCCTTGAATTAGCTAAAGAATGCAGTCCAGGCAAATTCTAGTTTCTTACTCAGACACTTAACTGAATATCTTCTTTACTCTCATTTCTTCTTTCTGCTTCTTTTATCATTTCCCTAAATTTATATTTTCTACTCCTACACTTTATAAGTTGCTTTTCTCTCTGTAAATACAAATTTCACACATTTTCAGAACCTACCAAGTATTATACATAGGCTTCTGGGGGTGCTACAGCCCATTTGACTCTCACAATTAAGACTGTAGTGCTGTTCAAACCAAACAATGTCAGGTTGTTAACATCCCTTACATGGTTAACACACTTGATTAGGAGTCAGTGTCTTAATTGTGGAAACAATTCAAAATTTTCTTGTATATGACACAACCAGTGAGGTATTCTTTGGAATTTCCATGACCATGTTTCAGGAAGTACAAACTTTGCTGCTAGCATATTGGTCCACAAATCGCTATGTAAACAACAGATGCAACCAATCATGATCAGCGACCCTCACATCACCTCTTTAAAAGACTGTCAGTGATTGGTCACTGCACATCTGTTACTCAGTTCACTCACAGAAAGCAAAACATGGAGTTGTGTTGCCTCCTGGTTTCCCAGCAGTAGAGAGATGCTGTAAGCAAAGTAGTTTAACTTTTAAAGCACTACTAGTGTTACCCTCATTCTCCTGGTGACTTCAGAATGTGGAAAATTTGCTTTTTAGCACCAACAGAACTGCATTATCCAGCCAATGGGCCAAGGGAGTTGTTTTAACTTTTAAAGGCTCATTTCTTATATGAACTTGAAGACAGGCTATGGATACTACAAGCTGGAAATCATGCAACTTCTTTAACAGAATTTTTGGAGAAATGTGTCATAAAGCATGCAATTGAAAACATTTAAGCATTACGGCAGGAAGGTGTTAGAAACAAATGCTGGGTGCCACAAGGAAGAACCAGCACTCAGACAAAAAGTTTTCTCAGCAAGGCAATTTACTTCTGCAGAAGGGTGCTGCCTGCGTCAGTCACGATCGCAAGAGCACACCAAACAAAGAAGAGAAGGAGTTTTTATCCCCAATGCAGTTCCTGTCCCTGTGTCCTTCTTTTATTGGCTAGGGTTGGACCGCACAATCTAAACTGATCCCGATTGGCTAAGACTTAAATTTTTCTAAATAGGGTAAACACGTGCTTTGTAAGAGGAGGAAAGGGTAGGAGCGGTCCATCTGGTAGAGTACAAGACATGTCTGGATATGTCTGGGCATGTCAGGGCACAACTAGAGCAGGAGGCTAGTTGTTTGCAGGCTGGAAACAAGAGAGTGCAAGGAGGTTGGGCTTTTGAACAAAGAACAAGAACGTTATACAATTAAACCTTTTGAAGAGGAATTTATCATACCTAACAATTTCCCCCTTTGCCTTTTGACAATTCTTCCTCTTTAAAATTTTTTAGCATGATTTGGCTTTGTTGCTCTTCTTGATCATTTAGAAACAAGAGCTTATCTGAGAATGGAGGAGGAGGGATAGCAGAGAGTTTTGTGAGAGCTGTTTCTATAAGTCTTGACATTAACCCATGGATACAGGGTATGATGCAGCATCCTACAAAAATGAGTAAACTTATGACAATTGCAAGAGGTTAATATTGTGGACATAAGCCCTTTCCATTTACCGAACCATCTTTCTGTGAGACTCATGAAGGGGTCAGTTATTCCAAAATTTTTGGCTAACTCAGTTGATAAGGAGGTAAGCCCTTGTAAGGCCTTTATAATTGTTCCATTGGGGGCTGTGTTGTTAGGGATAAAAGTACAGCATTGGACTCCAATCATGACACAGACTCCACCTTCTTCTGCTAACATCATGTCAAGGACTATTCTATTTTCCCAGACAATTTGGCTGGTGGGGCCTAATTGTTCAGCTATTCCATTGATTGCATCTCTTGTGTAATTGACAAACTGCTGTTGATAATAACAGATGTAATTTATCCAATTTACACTTTTGTTTATAGTTGATCACCAGAACAGTGCAGATTCAAATCCTGCAGCTATTTGATTTTGAGCTTTAAATTCTTCTGGTACCACTCATGGGACCCCAATAGCATCTATATAAATGTGAGGGTCAAAAGACCCATGAGGAGCACTTCTTTTTGTCTGATTCTCCTTCTTTTTATGTTGACGGAATGCCAGGGTGAAAGGGGTGGCCAATAGGACCAGAGCACAAGTGCCACTCCAGTTACTTGGCAGAGTACCCAATAGTAGTACACCGCAATACCATCATACATCTACTCGGGAATAAACAAGGGCAGTCTGACTTGAAAGCTCTTGGAAAGGCTTGGTTTCACTGTACTTTTTCAGGTCTCCAAGGGACGTTAATCTTTCCGCATGCCATGAGAGACACGAGGTAAAATTAACATCAGACACTGGAGCCGGATGGCCATCAGTGACTGACCCACAGAGCCCTTCACTTCAGGGAATAGCAGTGAGAGAGTCTTGCATGCCTCATTGCCCCAGGCTGTGGGGTTTTGAAAGAGACTCACCATGCAGCTCATGCCCAGTTGGTCAGAAGACCATCCAAGTGGGAAGGGGACTATTTGGGCCTCTGGTCTGCCTGCCGTGCAAGTGTAACAGTAGCTTTTGTTTAACGTGCAAACAGAATATTTAATCCATTCCAGCCAGGCATTTGCATCTTGGAATCTCATTTCAATGGCTAAAGTTTGTTTTAAATCTTTAACGTCTACAATGTCTACTGTAGTTTCATCACTGGGTATGGAAAGAACAACTATTTGATTGGGAGGTTTAGAAGGAGGAGAAAGGGAAGGGGGTGGGGAGCAATGAAGTAGATCTCAAAGGATCCTATAGGGTCTATTCCAGGAATATCAGCTACTAGGCCATAGGAGTGACCTAAAGTGGAGTTAGTGTCGGTAAAGGTGGGGAGAGTGGTAGAGATTTGCACATGGTTACATTGTTGGAGTTGACAATTAGAGGGAGTAGTCTTTTTGGTAAAGTGGATGTAAGGTTTTAGGTTAGTACAACCTCCTCCTGGTGAGGTCAAGCCTTGATACTTGGTGGTCCAGACCACATCTCCCCAACCAAAACAGAACTTCCACTGACTTCCTCATGCTCATTTGGTGTAAGAGTCACTCTTACAGGCAGTTTTATTTATCCAGGAAGGGCAAAGATACTTTTCTGAAAAAGTCATTTCAGTTGTCAGGAGCACCAGATAAGGTCCTTCCCAAGTGGGCTTGAGCTTTCCCTCTTTCCAGCTCTTGACAAGGGCTTGGTCTCCAGGTTAGTGTAAGGACTGGGGACAACAGGGTAAGTAGTTTGAACTATTTGATTAATAGCCCTGAGATCCTGTACTAGCCGGTATGACCTGTCTGGCTTCTTTACAGGCAATATTGCAGTGTTATAAGGGGATATACAGGGCTCAAGGAGTCCATTGTGGATAAGACTTTCAGCTATAGGTTTTAAACCTATTCTTGTTTTAGAGGAATAGGGTATGCTTTCTTTTTACTATTTCCCCAGGGGTTTTTAATTTGACCTTAACTGGAGGAACTTTTAATTTTCCCCAATTTCCTTCTCTTGACCAGATATCAGGATGGATATACTCTTCATCTATGGTGGTGAGTCAGTTTAGGGAGGTAAGAAATTTTCCCTGGTTAACATAGAGTCCTAAGCCTAATTTTAGCATTAAATCCCTCTCTAATAAGTTTGTTTCTGTCTCTGGAATTAACAGGAATTTAATATTAGTGGAGTGATTCTGATATTTGACCTTCTAATTGTTTCTTCTAATATTTTTGCTGTAAATCCTTCTCCTTTTACTCCTGAGATTAGAAGTTCTTCTTCTGAACAAGTTACACCAGATGGGGAATAACAGACAGAGGAGCAAGTTGCCCCTGAGCCGATTAAAAAGGTAATAAATTCAGATGTAAGTCCCACCTCTGAATTTATGAAGGGCTCTGGGTGGGATCAGAAATGAAAGAGACAGAGTCCCTGATCCCGCTATTCTTCTTCAAAGGCCATGAGTGACCTTACTTTCCTTTTCCCATTCAAGGCATTCTCGTTTGAAGTGACCTATTTTCCCATATTTGAAATGCCTATTTTGCCATTTTCCCCTCCTCATTCCTTGACCCTCTGGTTTGATCCCTTTGTTTCCCATGTAGGGTCTAACAGCCAGACACTTAGAAGATTTACAAGCTCTATTTCCCTAGGCTTTCTGCTGGAGAGTTCTCTGTGGCATGGCAGAAAACATAATTCTTGATTTTTGCCTTTGCTTTTCCTCATCCCTCTGTACATATGCTTTTTGGGCTTTTCTTAAAAGCTCTTCTATGGGATGGTCTTTCCAATTTTCTATCTTTTGTAATTTTTTTGTAATGTCCAACTATTTGTAACAAAATGGAACTTTAACATCCCTTGTCCAAGGGGGTCTTCTAAGTCTAATCCAGCATATTTCCTCATTTGCTCCTTAAGACTTTCTAAGAATTCCATAGGTCCTTCATCCTTTCCCTGTTGTATGCTAAAAGCTTTGGTAATATTTTGAGTTAGAGGAACTGATTCCTGAATCCCTTTAATTATCATATCTCTGAGATCCCTTATATATCCTCGATGGGCTGCATTATTGTTATCCCATTGAGGATCTTGGGCCAGGAACTTTTGTTCAGCTGCAGGGACATTATGACCGAGGTAGGGGGTGTTCACATTCCCAAACCATCATAGCAGCCCTGCAGATCATGCTTCTTTCCTCTCCTGAAAAGTGGATGCTTAAGATGGACATTAACTCAACCCAAGTATGTAACTGGGGTCCCAGAAATGGATGGATTTGATCTGACATACCATAGGGATCATCTAAGAGTGGTCTAAGCTCCCTTTTCAGGTTTCTAACTTCTGAGCTGGTTAAATCGGCATTCACAAAGCCAATGCCCCCTCCTCCTAGAGGCACTTCCCTTAAGGAAAAAAGGTTGGTGGTCGATCCTCTGGAGGTAGAGGGGAAAGGGAAGTTTTGAATATCCTTCTTACATTGTTCTATCTCATGTTGAAGCCTTCCTAAAGGAGGATATTCAGGCTGGGGATGACTCCAAGAGTCAGGGTTATGAGGGGGAGAGCAGAGTGAGTTGGGGAAGGACTAGGGGCAGCAGCATTTGCTTGAAGGGGAGGGAGGTTAGAGGTGGCAGTGGTGGGAGCGGATGCTGGTGGAGGAAGGTGGTCTAAAGGGTTCCACATGCTAGTGGATGGTTTCAGATTAGGGATCTTAATTTCCTCAGGGGAAGCAGTTCCCTGCTTGTCTTTTGTAGTTTTTAAGGGATTTAGAAGAACAGACCCCTGCCACCAACACAGGGCATAGTCTATTTCCTCCTGGGAGACAGGACCTTTGTTATTGACATATTCTATTAAAAGTTGGCAAATCCAATCCTCATTAGACCCAAACTTGGGCCAGAAGACTGAGGGTTTGAGGATAGGTTCTTTAGTCCAAATAAAACAGTAATATCTTATCATTTGCTGCTTTTTATTATGTTTCGTTCTTTCATTATCCTTCCAATATTTTAACATGAGACCTAGAGGGCTGTCTGAGGGGATTATACTGTCTGTCTTTTCCTTTTTATCCCCCATCTTGCTTGAGCTATTTCCCATCCCGGAAGTTTTTAGGTGTTTCCCTGAGTGTCCCAAGTGTGTGGGGCTCAACCTCTCTCACTGGAGATTTCTTGCTCCCTTGGCTCTAGAGGCTTATCCCCTGCCCCAGCTGGAGGTTTCTTGTACTCTGCTGTAGAGGCTCAACACCCCCTGCTGGAGGTTTCTTGCATTCTTATACTTTTGCTTTTTCTGTCTCTGGCCACTTCCCCAGAGGGAATTTAGGTACCTCTTAACATTGGTGGGTCAGTATAAACCCCCGACAGGCAAGCCACCATAAGCCATATGAGGTGACCATGGAACCACAGATCAGGACTCTACACTTAGCGCTCAATTGTGCATCTCATTCACACACTTTCAACTGCCAGAATGTCCCGACCACCAAGGAAATAATTCACTGCCCCTGCAGTTTTTCTTACCTTGGTCTGTGCATAGAGTTACCTGGTCACCCCGGTATCTGTAGGCCTTTTCTTCCCATGTTGCTGAGGATCCATGTTTATTTGTCACGCTGGTTGGGTCTCGATTCCTTACCCCTGAGACCACCACAATGAGGCAGCTGGATGTATCTCCCCACAAGAGGTGATCTGAGACCCTTCCCTGGAGGAGAATGGGAATCCCAGATGAGCCCCCAGGCTTGTTGGAAACAAATGCTCGGTGCTGCAAGGAAGAACCAGCACTTACGCAAAATTTTTCTCAGCAAGGCAATTTGCTTCTGCAGAAGGGTGCTGCCTGCGTCAGTCATGATTGCAAGAGCACACTGAACAAAGGAGAGAAGTGGTTTTTATCCCTAATGCAGTTCCTGTCCCTGTGTCTAGGGTTGGACTGCACAATCTAAACTGATCCTGACTGGCTAAGACTTAAACTTTTCTAAACAGGGTAAACGCACAGTCTGTAAGAGGAGGAGGGGGTAGGAGTGGTGGTCCATCCACTAGAATACAAGGCATGTCTGGACATGTCTGGGCATGTCAGGGTGCAACTAGAGTGGGAGAGTTGTTGGCAGGCTGGAAACAAAGAGTACAAGGAGGTTGGGCTTTTGAACAAAGGACAGGAACATTATACAATTAAACCTTTTGAAGAGTAATTTATCATTCCTAACAAAGAAAAAATGGGTAATACCTATGTAGCATGGGAGAAACTTCTACAGCACTGTGCAACTAACTTTGCAAGATACAGATTAAACATAAATGGAGTTAAAATAGCTCATTGTAGAGAGGTAACCCCGTGAAAGAAATAAAAATATTTCACCCCAAAATATAGTTTTGTTTGTTTGTTTTTTGTGACAGAGTCCCACTCTGTCGCCAGACTGGAGTGCAGTGGCACAATCTCAGTTCACTGCAACCTCTGCCTCCTGGGTTCAAGCAATTCTCCTGCCTCAGCCTCCTGAGTAGCTGGGACTACAGGTGCACACCACCATGACCAACTAATTTTTGTATTTTTAGTAGAAATGGGGTTTCACCATGTTAGCCAGGATGGTCTCGATCTCTTGACCTAGTGATCCACCTGCTTTGGCCTCCCAAAGTGCTGGTATTACAGGCATGAGCCACTACGCCCAGCCCAAAATATAGTTTTTTGAGATGGCTGTTCAGATGGCCTGCAAACAGAAGTACTCCTGCAAAGCTGTCTCTTAATGGGGACATTTGCATTTGTAGAGAATGTGCATTGATGCAGCCAGGTTTTCTCAGAAGCTTTCCCTTGTCTGGACCTAGGAAAGATGAACCTAGAGTCTGATACCTTAAAAGATCTGAAAAAACATTACCATCTGTTATCTCTGAGGGTTTCTATCTCTGAGATTTCACTTACGTAACAAGACCACCTTTGCTAGCCAGCCTTCCTCGTCTCCCCACTTCTATAACCTGTCTTGCCAATGCGACCGGATTTACCACCATAATCTGCTTTTGGCCATGCTCTGAGCCCTTACGAGGGCTTGGGGTAATCACTCTGTGGTTGTCCCCCATGTGCACATTAATAAATTTGTATGCCTTTTCTCCAATTAACCTGCCTTTTGTCAGTTGATTTTCCAGCAAACCATCAGAGGGTGAAGGGGAAATATTCCCTGGGCTCCTACACCTGCCACAGCTCTAGAAGCTCTAAATAGACAGCCAGAGGGACTCAGTAAAGGTGAATTCATCAGCATAAATGAGCAAAGTGGTTGTGATGAAAAGGATGAAGAATTAAAAGAATTCTTAGAAATGTCATGACATTGAAAGCACAAAGCATACAACACTAGAAGCTAATTTAAGCCTAATAAGGAGAGTGAAAATTTGCCCAGGTGTAAAAAATGTTTCCTCCCTATTGTAAGTGGCGCAATGAGAAGAAAGCAGGTACTGTTCAAACTATTCTTGATAAACATTTTACAAAAAAAAAAAGCACTGTAATTTTCAAGTTTCTGCTGTTTTTGATTATAGTGTACTAAATAAATGTTAGTTTTATTATTTTTTGACATACCTATACATTCATAACTGACAGTAAGAAGTTTTAAATATTTCAACAAAAAATTTGAAAGGTCATGCACAGACATAATATTTTTGCATAAATTATTAAGACTGCTTTGCCTGGATTCAGTTTGCACAGTTATTTTCATGGTTCCTCAGAATGGGCAAAGTGAACATTGTCACATATATCACGTATATAATATTTGAATGTGGAGAGAAATTGATTCATTTACTTAACAGATATTTATTTAGCACTGACTCTTTACCAAGAACTGGGGATATATGGTGACCAAATAACAGTATCAAAACTTATGAATAAATTTAAAATATGTCTAGTGATTTTAAGAGCTATAAAGAAAAGTAAATCTAAACAATGGGATAGAGTTTAGGGCAGGAGGATGGTATATTCTTTTTCTATATTGTGGTCCCTGACAGCCTGTCTGTAAGCTGACATTGGACACAGAAACGCAGATGGCTGGAGGAAGAGAATTCCAGAGAAAGGAAATACTAAGCACAGTATTGTTCTCTATTATTATTCATGATTCTACAAAATGTTTTTCTTCGTAGCTCAGGAGCCAGATCTTGGTGAAGTATTGAAAAACAATCATAAGGCTGTTGCTATATTTAGGAACCCATAGAATGCTCAGCATATGATGATCCCTAAATAGTTGTGCTTCCAGACCAGTGGAATGGTGCATGGATTTATTTTTTGCCTTACAATTTCTTGAAAAACATATTAATTCAAATTCTGCTTGGTTTTCCAGTACATAATTAGGCAGAGGCAATTCGGTTGAGAAAGCACTGTTTCTACTACTCAAACATTATTTCTGAGATGCCAAACATGTTATGGTTAACAACTCTCACATCTTTAAACAATCTTCTATTGAAGTTTATATATGTTTCTACTTTGTGAGGCGTATTATTGATGCATAGGTCTGAATTAGCTCTACCTTCTCTTTACTCATTTCCACAATCAGGCCATGAACTCTGATTTTTTTTTCTCTGTTGAATGACAATTGCTTTAAGGAGAAAAAGATCAAATACTTGGTAAAATGGAAATTAAATACATGTTACATATTTGTGGTCAAACTCCAGAAACAATTGTAAGAAAAACAAAGGTGTATTTACTGGTTAAATCTTCAAACAATCTCTGAAGGAGATACTACTATTATGATTACTTTGCAGATGAAGACCAGACTCAGAGAGCTAATAACTGGTAGATCTGGGATTTGAACCCAGAAAGTGGGACTCCAAATCCTGCACTCTTAATCACTGCCTTAATCACTGAACTGGACTGAATCAAAGGGCCCAGTTGTCTGAGAAAATAGTTTGCCATATGCACTTCGTCTTCCCTGTAGTTGTTGTGCAAGCATCATTTTGCTCCATACAAGGTTCATTCAAGCAGAGTACTGAAAAAGATCAAAGCTCTTTATCCAGCTTAATAGTTTTAGAAAAAGAAAAGGCAGATTGAATCAACTGAAATAAGAAATGTACTCATAAAAACATGGCTATTTCTGCGGTACAACATAGCAACTATTAGAAAGTTTAAGAGAACTAAAAAGTTACTCTTGTTATGCATATGCACATTAATATAAATGGAAGCTCTCTGAGTACAGTGAAAAATCACTCCCTAGGCAGAGACTAGTATGAATGTTTCACGGGGCTAATGAATAGGAAGAGTCTAGCTATTGGAATCAGGAAGGTTACTATATAATTCATAAAGGCTTTTAGTAATACACAAATGTCTGTTTTTTAAAAAGTGACATAGACCATCTTTATCACAGTCACTTAAATTATTAATAAAACCATAGCTTTTAAGATGGTCTCAATAAAAATCAATTGCAACACATGATTCGGAGATTGTTAAGGCAGACTTGTATTTTGTAATTTATGTGTTTGTGAAGTCTGCCTACTTGTTTTAGTTCTTTTAGTTTGCTTACCAACATAACAGCTTAGCTTTTTCTTCGAAGCCAAGGTACACGATAAAGCAGTTCTCAGGTACTTAAGTATAAAGACGAAAGGTACTCTTCCCACTGTCCCAGTTTGCCTTCTTTGTTGAGGATATGGAAGGATGCCTCTTAGGAAGACTATACTCCTCCAGTCAGAGGAAAGTGACTCCACTTTCAAAGTTTCCAATGTAATGTGTATATGTAAGATTTAAACTGTACAATATTTTGGATGATTTGCTTTTACAGAAACACGTTTTACATAGCTGATGTTAAATGATATGGAGAATCCTACTGAGTAACCTCTGCCCTCAAGGAAGGATCATAAAATCTATTGGATACCTTATAGGGAAGCAATAGGGCACTTTAAAAGCCCCTCAGGTATTTCAGGCTGTTTTGGCTATTATAACAAAATACTATAAACTGGGTAGTTCATAAACAAAAGGAATTTATTTCTCACAGTTCTAGAGGCTGGGAAATTCAAAATCAAGATTCCAGCAGGTTCAGTGTCTAGTGAGGATCTACTTTCGGGTTAGTAGATGGTGTCTTCTCACTGTGTCCTTATATGGTGGAAAGAGCGACCAAGCTCCCTCATGCCTCCTTTTTAAGTGCACTAATCACTTTCATGGAATGCTCCACCCTCATGACCTAATCACCTTCCAAAGTTCCCACTTCCTAATATATTACCTTGGTGGTTAGGATTTCAACATAGGCATTTCAGAGTGACACAAACATTCAAGACCATAGCATCAGGTACTATGATACTAGAAAGACACAAGGAAGGATTCTAGTTTCACTTCTCAGGATGACAAGACTTAATACATTCCTGAATATTCATTCCCTTGCTTGTAAAATGGAATGATGATAATATCAATCTTGTAAGATTTTTGCAAGGATTATAAATGTCTAATATGTCCTAGACTTAATAAGTCCAATATGGAACTCTCGGCTTCCCTTTCCTTAATGAAAAAAAATTTTGTCCCCGGCTTTCCCCAACTTATGAAATAGCAGGATCTTTCACCCAATTTCTCAACACAGAAACAGAAGACTTATACTTGATTACTTTCTTACTCTCATGCCTACATTCAATATTTTAGCAAGTTTGAAGAATGCTCACTTTAATATGAGTCCCAGATGTGGCCTCTTCTTACCGTCTTCCATTCTGACTCACCAGACTTCTCAATAGTTTCCAAAATGTTCTCTCTGCTTAGAGTCTTTCCTCCACGTATTCTCAACACAAGAACCAGAATGACATTTTAAATGCATGCAATAGATCACCTCATTTTCTTGTTCAAAATTCTCCTCCAATGATTTCTTAACTCATTTAAAATGAAATGTAGTCTCTTCAACATGGCCTTCAAGATCCTACAAGATCTGGCTCCTCTCCCTCTCTCTCGCCCTCTCTCTCTCTTTCCCGCTTGTGTCCAATCACTTGATCTCCTGGCCATATCTTTCTAGCCATATTGATGGTCCTTTTTTCCTGGAATGTTCCTAACTCATTCTGATCTTATGAGTGTTTGCATGTGAAGTCATACCTGGCTGGCTCTGTCATGCCTCCTCACATAAGTCTTCCCTAACCATCTAGTAAAAACAGCCCCCAGCCATTACCACATTATCTTGTTGAACTCTCCTCACAGTACTTACGTCTATATAAAATTACCACCTCCATAAGGTTCACAGAGCAGGAACATTGGCTATTTTGTTCATTGTCATATCCCAAAGATACTTAATATAAGCAGATTACAATTGATCATTTAATTAATATTGGTTGAAGAAACGACTGGATTAATGTTAACATATATGCAAATTTAGGCATACAATAGGCACACAGCAAATGTAATATACATGTAGTAATTTAAAAAGGTACAAAACTCTGAAAGACAGTATGGTATAAATTAAAAGCTATAAAAACTCTACAGGGATACAAACCCTTCACTTATGTGATAATCTAGTCTAAGAAAAAATGGGAAGAAATTTATGGAGAAAGTGACATCCATTAGGCCTTGAAGGACTGGTGGGGGTTTTATAAGCGGAAAATGGAGGAAATAGATGCTAAAGAGCTGTAGCAGTGTGTGCAACATCAGAGGCAGAAATACTGTGTGGTTCTGTGTATGTGGAAAATAAATTAATAAGCAGTGAGCTTCATGATGAGAAGCTTGAGAGATTATATCAGGGTCAGGTCACTGGGAATATTACAGGAATTTGGTTTTGTAGAGAATAACATGAATCTGATTTTGGTCATGCATATGGAGGTGTCAAGCAAGCAGCTGGAGATTGTCTTAGTCTGTTTTCTGCTGCTATCACAGAATACTTGAGACAGGGTAATTTACAGAGAAAGTAAATTTGTTTGGCTCATAATTCTGGAGGCTGGGAAGTCCAGTATCAAGGAGTCAGCTTTCTGGCAAGGGCCTCATGCCGTGTTAGCTCATGGTGGAAGGCAAATGGGCAAGAGAGCCTGACAGAAAGAGGAAGGGGGCCACACTCAACTTTTTTCTTTGAGATGGAGTCTCACTCTTGTCACCCAGTATTAATTATACTTAATAATTATTAAGTATTAACTTACATGATCACAAGGTCCTACAATAGGCTGTCTGCAAGCTGAGAAGCAAAGAGAGCCAGTCCTAGTTATCAAAATTGAAGAACCTGGAGTCTGATATTCGAGGTCAGGAAGCATCCAGCACGGGAGAAAGATGTAGGCTGGGAGGCTAGGCCAGTCTCTCCTTTTCACGTTTTTCTGCCTGCTTTATATTTGCTGGCAGCTGATTAGATGGTGCCTGCCAGATTAGGGGTGGGTCTGCTTTCCCCAGCCCACTGACTCAAATGTTAATCTCCTTTGGCAACACCCTCACAGACACACCCAGGATCAGTATTTTGCATCCTTCAGTCCAATCAGGTTGACAAACAGTATTAACCATCACAGCCTGATAGTTACCACTGCAGTTATCTTGAAAAAGAAAAAGAGCTAAGAGTAGCACAATGGGCATATTTTCTGGTTGAAAGTGGCCCATGTCATTTCTCACATTGCAGCTGGGAGAACATAGTCACATGGTGTACTTAGCTAACTTCAAGGGTGGCAGTATGGCCACAAAATAGTTAAACATATTTGAGGGGACGGTTAGTGGTTTCACCGCTAATCTATCATAGGTCACTTAGTTAAAATGGGAAGGTCTTTCCTACAACATACATGCTCATATATAAATGAATTTGGACATTTAAAAATGTACATTTCAGGTACAAAAGAAGCATTCTTATTAAATATGCATGGGAAAGATAGAAGACAGAGGGTGGAGAGTGTTTAGCATTTCCATGGATATAATAACTAACATTTTTTCAGTGCCCATCTAGAGGTCAGTGTTCTCTTTTTATCATTACAGAAACTCATAGGGATTGCTGTCATCATCCCTACTTCTATAGGGAAGGAAACTGAGGCTCAAACAACCTAAGCTCCTTCCTTAAAAAATTGAAAGTAATATATTTATTAATTTTTAGAGCAAAGATTTTCATTCAAGGATGTTGGTTATCACGTCTATGCACATTTCACTGGACTGTGTTGCCTTTAATTTAACAAAAGGACAAATGAGCCATGAGACTCTGTGAGCTAAGAATGAGCACCACATTTTTCTTATTTTATTTCATATGATTATATTATTGAACTTGATGTTCTTATATATGTATTTAATATATATCACAATCAATCCAAATACATCCTGTAGGAATATATCATAAGCAAAATCACTGACAAACATTTGAGATGGAGAAATATAAATACCTCTCAAAATGTCACCAGTTAGACAAAGTATAAAATAATAAAACACATGTGTATTTATATTTTCATATATAATATAGACGTTATTGATTAAAACATATTTATTGACCCTTTTCTCAGCTGCTGCTAAGGTTCTTGATCCTTACAGAGAACTTGGCATTGTGTAGAGGAGGGGACCTCACTTCATGCCTGATGGCCACAGGCTCCTCATTCACCTGCAATAAGACCAACTCCAATCTCTCCTGGGCTCATTCTTTCTGATTACGAGGTGATCGTCACAGAAAATAAAATGGACACCCTCAATAAACAACTGGTATAGGCATTGGAACTTTCTGGCGAGACTTGTTTGCAAGCCTTCCCAATTCCTACTTTCTACCTCTGCATGGCTGAGGTAATAATTAGTTTTATTTAATTGTTTTTTGCACTTATTGTTCCCCTTTACTCCAACTTTCTCAGTTTTTGTTTTATCCTTTAGTGTTTGCATGTATGTCATATAGAGCATCTCAAATTATTTGAAGAATACAGCAGAAAGTGAAGGATGTAAGAAAGAGAGGAGGAGGATGGAGCAATGGAAAGAGGACAAAAGGAGGAATGTGTGGGGATAAGAGAAGAAAGGAGGAAGAATAGCAATTGTCTGTACTAGAGATTTATTTTGTGCCATTTTTTGTTCTATGAACTTCCACTTACTTGTCACTAATTTTCCTCCTCTAGATGTGTAAATCTTATCTCAACCATTTAAACACACCCAGAAGTATACTGATTTCATTTCTTGAGAGATATTTCTTTCAGAGGCTTTTTAATAGCAGACGTCCTGGGAATTCTCTTTATCTCTTGGAAGGGATCAGCCATTTTCTGTGTCCTATGTCTTCCTCTTCCTTGGTGTACTCCCTCAATTTGGTAGAAAACATCCTCCAAAATATCTCTGAGAAAGGGCCAATGGGTAGAAAAGGTTTTGAAACTGCATATGTGGAAATGTCTTTATTCTATTCTCATGTGTAATTTGTAATTTGGCAGAGTACTAAATTGTAGGGTAGAAATACATTCCAGGTGAAAATGTGAAGACAATTCTCCACTCTTGTCACAGGACAGAAGCACTACTCCAGATATTGCTGTAGAGTGTGGTTTGTTTGATAGAAAAAGATGCAAAGATGGTAACCAGAATCTCATGTGTCTCAGGATCCCCATGAGAGTCTCCTTTCCAGCTGAAGCTTCCTTAAGCATTTTCCAAGAAAGGGAGTATTGCCAACATATCCCTAAAGAGACCCACCAAATTTATATCACCCAGCAGGTGCCAGTATAATAATACACATGAAGCCATATTTCCTAATTAGTCATATCAAAATGATTCAGTTCCAAGCAAGCATCGCAAACTTTTACTATTTGATGTTCTTTTTATTGCACAGTTGCACACCTGCACAGAAGCATCATTTTATTTTCTTAGATCCTAAAGGAAACCAGCCCTCTTTACTGCTAGTGAACTCACTGGGCCTTCTTACTCCCTCTACACTGCTGGCTAGTCACTAAAAATCCTGTCCCTCTTATTCCATGTTGCACAACAATACTGCATTTTTTCAGCCTTGCTTATAGTTATGATTGCTCTGGTATTAATGCAGTGTTAGTAAAAGTGATGTGTTTTCTTCTTGATCAAAGGCTTTAAGAAAATAATATGTTTCCTACACACTTCCCCCCACCATTTTTCCAGCTGAATGTGGTGATAATGACATTCTAGAGAACAGAAACCCCCAATATAAGAAAGTTCCTTAGTCCCTGATGTACTAAATAAAAACTGCCCATTAACTAGAAACTTTGGATTTTTACCTGAACAAGAAATAAACTAATATGTTTGAGCTATTTTATAGTTTGATTCTATTTTACACAACACCTAATGCCATCCTAATACAGAATGCATTATGATTATTGATGCTTTGTCAGAAATCTTCCTTCCTTCCTTTCTTTTTTCCTTCCATCCTTCCTCCCTCCCTCTCTTCTTCTCCCTTTCTCTCTTCTCCTTCCTTCATTCCTTTCTTTCTTTTTCCTCTCTCTCAGTTTCTTTCTTCCTACCCCTGTTTCTCCTAGACTTTTTAGAATCCTCTCGTGGTCACCAGTATTCTGATATTTCAGCATGGTGTGTCTTGTTAGGTTTCAATCTTTATGCAGAGAATTCAGTGGATTTTTTTCAATCTGAAATTTTAAAAACTTCATTTCTAGAAAACTATATTTAATTCCTAATTTATCTCCTTCATTTTTCTTTCTTGTAGAAATCCCAGTCAACTTCCTGAACTGGTTCTCTAATTTTCTTACGTGTTTTTCTTTTAATGTTTTTTTCCTCCACCTCCTAAGATTTTCTTCACTTATGAGATCCTAATGATCCCATAATCCTTTTTACTCAAATTCGTTCCAGTGGCTTCTATGTTTTGGCAATCATGAGAGCATAATTAAGAGAGTCATTCTTACAGGACAGCTGTAGCATTGCAGATATATGCCTGGGAATACTTGTTTTTTGTTTTGTTGTTTGTTTGCTTTTTTGTCCTGTTTCACGTGGAAAAAGCAATGCTCTCTCTGGGAATAGACCTTCCTTTTCTCTGCCTTTCCATTGGCAAGTCATTGGCTGTTGCTTTATTGCCAGTGACTTCAGCATGATCTGTATCAGTCAGGGTAAGCTAGATTACACTACAGTAATAAACAAACTAAAACCTTTCAGGGCTTAAAACAATACAGCTTTGTTTCTCACTCCTGATGCATGTCCACGACAGTTCGGTAATGAAACTCTGCTTCTTGTGGTCAGTCAAGGAACTCAGCTGCAAGAGTGGCCACTATCTTACTTGTTTCTGGTTAATGTGACAAAGGAACAAAAAATTTTTTGCGGTTTGGCATTGGTACTTAAGTGCACAGGCCCAGGGGAGCCACACCACACACTGTTCACAACTCTCTGGCTCAAATGAATCACACAGCCCCATTCAAACACAAGGGAGCAAAGACGTGTCAATCTACTCAGCACCCAGGAGGGCAAAACAGGAAACAGTAAACAGTCTAATGACTACAATGACTCATGCAAGAAAAAAGTTAAGTCAAAGTAAGAGTTCATATAATGTATATATATGTCAATAACCCAAAGTACAGCTGTTTATTCAATAAAAAAACTAGACTAGTTATGAACATCTCCCAGTTGTCTTTGATTTTGTGTATTTATTTGCTTGTATCCAGAAGGCCATTGGTGGTTTTAGATTTTTTTTTATTTGTAGAAGAAGGAAACATTGACTATAATCATCAGCTGCCTTTCTAACACCTTCTAAGAAAAACCTTGGGGTATGTTTCAGCTAAGAGGTGGTAAGATTTCTTAATCATGATCCAAACTGTTTTTAACAAGTTTCAACAAAAACTATATATAGCCAAGAACCACCATCTGTTTCACATATTTTTGTGTCAGTGATAGATGAGGGAAAAAAGCTACTTGAAGTCACTGTCTTGAAGGTCTTTAGAATTGTCCCTTGAAGCCTGTGCTAACATTTTTTTTTTTTTTTTTTTTTTTTTTTTTGCTTTTCCACGATCTCCACAAACTGGCCAGCATTAACTATACGTAAATGGAATTCAATATAATATTTATTTTCAAGAAAAAGAAGGCCTCCTTGCTAACTGGGTCTAAGTATCAATCTTGAGGAGTTTTTTTTTTTGTGTTTTTTTTTTTGCCGTTGTGACTCAGTCTTCATGCCTCCATGTGGAAGTATAAGCATAGAAGTTCCTCAATTTACAAACAGGTTACCTTTCAAAGTGTTTTATTGATATTCTGGTTGTGTAGAAAACAAAAATGAATTTTCCCATGTAAATTACGTTATAATTTGGTGGTTAGATTTCCAGATTTTTATCACAGGAAAGCTTTGCTTCCTTTCCCTTCTATTATCTATCTTCTTCTAAATCCTGCTTTATCTTCTTTGCTAGCTTTGACTGCGTGAAATGGGATTTTAAAGCATCAGATAAAATAAGGTCAAGTGGGGGACAAGTGAGAGGCAGCTGTTTTTACATGGCAGCAGGATTAAGCAGGAAGACAGGCATGTAGCGGCAAGGGAAGAAAGGTGGGGTTGTAGAACTGTCCCTACGACATGTCTTTTCAGCACAGCTTTGCACATAAGAGACTTCAAGTCTGACTCATATAAACTAAAGATTTTTTTTACTGTGTCGTGGAACTTGGCACATAACATTCATTGTCATCATCTGTGTCTGCACTATCCTATCCCCTTGTCTAGATTCTAATCCCATTATCACATTTCAACCTATCTTATGCATAACAGCAGGAGATATCCCATGTGCTAGGTATAGAACTACATGGACAGAACTAAATGTTACTGTGATTCACAGCAACGAGATTTTTTTAAATTTAAACTGGATTTCATTTTGGGTTAGTTAATACGTTAAGATGGTTCAACATTCGAAAGGAAGAAAAGATATAACAAAAATCTCCCTTCCATATTGTTACTCTGGCAACAAATTCCCTGCTCTAGAATTAACTAATACTGAACACCTTTTGTTTATCCTTACAGAGATATGTTATGCATATACAAATAAATACATATCTATCTGCCTATCTCTATCCCTTATTTTTCAATTATATAGTTTTCTTTGCATTGTTTTTTCACTTACGATTGTATCTTGGAGATCATTACATGTTACACAATGATTTCTTGATTTTTTATGACTAACACTCTATTTGTTGGATATGCCTACTTTATTTAACCAGCACTCTATTACTGAGCAGTTATTTATTTTTGATATTTTGTTATTACTAAAAATAATACATGTAATAAATTTTCATAAACATCATTTAGAATATGTTTGTTTAAAATATGTATGAATAAATTCCAGGATATATTCAGTATCCACGCAAAGGTATCACAAACAAAATACAGATATAATATAGGTTTTATTGGGGATAACCTAAAAACAGAGAAGTAGTGCATTATATGGAGTCCCCTGAAGTCTCATTATTCCACATTAGGGGGTAGGTATAGATGTTCTGAATGCACATTGGCTAAAGTTTCAGCAGACAAAGGCCTACCTGGGTCAGCAGGCTAGATGCATTACAGAAGTACTCCAAGCAGAGAGAGAGCCCCGTGCTATACCATAGTGAGTCTCTAAAGTCTAACACTCAATATAAGTGGTTGGAGTGGCCATCCTTTCCTTGTATCCAATACTGAAAGGGAAGTATCCTTTCACAGTTAGGTATAAATGTTTTTTATGCTTTTAGGGGTTTTGTTTATTTGCAAATGCCTTTGAACAGATTGGAAACTCTCTATTTAGAGTTAGCTGGGAGTTTTAAAACAATTTTTAATTGATATTGAATTTTGTCAAACAAATTTTTGGCATCTATCGAAATGCTCACATGATTTTTCTTTAACTTGTTAATGTGTTACATTTTTAAACTATCACATCAATCTTGTATTACTGAATTAAACCATAATTAGATACATTGTATTATTCTTTTTATAAATTAATGAATTTGGTTTGGAAATATATTTTTATGCTTATGTTTATGAGTGCTATTGGTTTCTAATTTCCTTTTTCGTAATGTCCATATATAGTTTTAGTATCAAGGTTACTCTTTCCCCATAATATGAATTGGAAAGTGACTTTTCCTCCTCTATTTGTCTACAAGTCTGTGTAAACTTGATATTTCTTTCTAAAGGTTTTATTTCTTTTAATTTTTTAATTGAGACAGAGTCTCGCTCTCTTGCCCAGTCTGGAGTGCAGTGGCACGATCTTGATTCACCGCAATCTCCGCCTCCTAGGTTCAAGTGATCCTCTTGCCTCAGCCTCCTGAGTAGGAGGGACTACAGGCACTCGCTACCACGCCTGGCTATTTTTTGTATTTTTAGTGGAGATGGGGTTTCACCATGTTGGCCAGGCTGGTCTCAAACGCCTGACCTCAAGAGATCCACCCACCTTGGCCTCCCAAAGTGCTGGGATTACAGGTGTGAGCCACTGTGCCAGGCCTCCTCCTTTCTTTCCTGAAAATGTGAATTTGTGTGCTGACTTTCTTTCTTTCTCCCTCCCTGTCTCTCTTTGTTCAGTTTGATTAGAGGTTTATCAATGATACTGGTATTTTCAAAGAACCAGCTTTCAGCTTCATTGGCTTTCTTTATTGTTCTTCTGTTTCCTACTTCACTGATTCCTACCCCTATCTTTATTATTCATTACTTCTGCTTACTTTGGGTTTAATTTGTTCTTCTTTTTAAAATTTTCTTTAGGTAGAAGTTTACATAACTGATTGTGACCTTTCTTCTTTACTAATACAAGAATTTAATGTATACTTTTACCTGTAAGAACTTGAAAAATATATATATTCTTCTAATTTTGTGGATAGCATTCAATAAATATCAATTAGGATAAGGTGATTGATAGTGCTGTTCAAATTTTCTATATATAAATTGATTTGGTTGTCACTAACTATATTGATTACTGAGAGAGGTATGTTAAAGTATCCAACTGTAATAATACATTTTTATATTTTTTCATATCTAAAGTTTATCTTCCATAAACAGTACATCATTTGGTCTTGCTTTTTCATTCAATCTGACAATCTTGACAATAAAATCTTTATTTATATTTAATACAATTATTAATATATTTGGCCGTAAGTCCACCATTTGGTATTTGTTCTCTATTTGTCTCATTTCTTATTCATTCCTTTTTTCTCCCTTCCTTTTCTTGATTTGAATTACTGAGTATATTTAGTAGTATCTTCTCTATTGGCATTTTAGCTAAAACTATTTTTTAAAAACATTTGTTTTACTGAGGATTAAAATAAACACTTTTAACTTATTACAATCCACATTGAATTAACATTGCACACTTCATATGTAAGATATTTCAACAGTACACTTTCATATACTCCCTCCTTCTTATTTTTTTCATGTACTTTATTTCTAAATATGCTATGGCCACCAAAAGACAATCATTATTTTTTTGCTTTGAACAATCAATTGTGTTTTAAAAATTAAGAAGCAAGGAAAAGGTCTGTTACAGTTGCCTGTATTCGAACCATTTGGTGTGTTCTTCATTCCTTCCTTTAGACACGTTTCCTTAGATACATGTTTCTTTAGCTACATGTTTTAGATACATATGTTTTTTCAGCCTAAAGGATTTCATTCAACTTATCTTGTAATGTTGGTCTGTTAGTGGTGAATTCTCTCAGCTTTTATCTGCACATATTTTCATTTTGTCTTCATTTTTGAATTATATTTTCTTTGACTATACATCCTGTTTTCTCTTTCAACACTTTAAAGTTGTGACTCCATTGTCTTCTAGCCCATGTTGTTTCTGATGAGAGTTCCATGATGATTCTTATTATTGTTCCACACATGCAATATAAGTTTTGTCTCTGTCTGCTTTTGAGATTTTCTGGGTATCATTAGTATTTAGTAATTTGATTATAATACATTTAAGGATTTTTCTTCTCTATTGCTTGGGGGATTGATGAGTTTTTGGATTTCTGGATAGAGTTTTAAAAATGGAATTTGGAAAAAATGTTTGCCTTGATGCTTTAAATGTTTTTCTTTTACATTCACTTTTCTCCCCCTCAGACACCAGTTACACAAATGTTATATGTTATACTGCTATATATTTTCCCAGAAGTCATTAGGTTTTGGGATTTTATTTTAGTCTTCTGTGTTTCAGTTTGTACAGTTTCTGTAGGCTATACAGTCTACAGAATATATCTTCAAAGTCATTAGCCTTTATATATAAAATACTTATAGCTCATACTGACTCTTAATACTTCCAATAAAATTCAAGACTAGAGAGATTTTTAATTAACTTTAGTTATCATGTATATATGGATTATTACACATATGATTCAATATATATTATATATATATATGATATACTTATCTACTTTTTATTTTGGTGAAAATACCTGTTAATAAAAATGTTTGCTTTTCCAACAATACTAGTTTCAAAATTACAATACAAATCCTACCATGCCAATAAAATGTTTCTTAACCACAGTTTAATATTCTTTTGCAAACCTTTCTTATCCTTAGGGTGCATCCTACTGGGAATGGACAGTTAAATTACTGAGTTTTAAAATCAATTTGTATAGTGATATTGTTAATGGATTCACAATGTTATGTATTTCAATTTGCTTTAGAGATTTAGGAATTAAAAAATAAGTTTGTTTTATACCTAAGTAAAATATTTACATGATTTCAAAGTCAAATCTACAAAATGTTGTATATGCTAAGAAATCTAGTTTCTATCCCTCTCTCTTTCACCTGATTTCCTTCCTTTCTTTATAGATAGTCAAATAAATATGTACAATCATTCCATTATCTAAAATATATGAAAATATATAAATATTCCCTTATCACCCTTTAAAGCTAAATAGTACCATGATATGCAACCTTTTATTTTACTAACATTTTAATTCAACAATATATACTAGAGATAACTACACAGTATATAGAAAATTCTATTTTTTACATATGATTCTTTTTTGTTTGTTTGAGACAGAATATGATCCTGTTACCAAGGCTGGAGTGCAGTGGCGCAGTCATAGTTCACTGCAATGTCAAATTCCTAGGCTCAAGCAATCCTCCTGCCTCAGATTTCTAAGTAGCTGGAACCACAGGTAGGAACCTCTACACCTGACTATTTTTTAAAAAACGTTTTTTGTAGAGATGGGGGTCTCTCTATGTTACCCAAGCTTGTCTCAAATTCCTAGGCTCAAGTGATTCTCCTGCCTTAGCCTCCCCAAATCTTGAGATTTCAGGTGTGAGCCACTGTGCCTGGCCTTGTTTATTTTTCTTTTTACAGATACATACCACTCTATTGTGTTCATACCCCATAGCTTATTCAACCAGTTCTAGAATCAGACATCTAGGTTGTTTCTATTATTTTAGGTATCAAAATAAAATGGCAGGGAATTATTTAAGTCTATGTATTTTATTCTGCTAGTATATCTTAGTAATCGTTTCTTAGAAGTGGAGTTGTTGGGTCAAAAGGTAACTGCATATGTACTTTTATTAGATATTGTTAAATTTCCCTTTATAGAAGTTGTGACATTTTGCAGTTTCACTAGTTCTAAATGAGAGGGCCTGTTTCTATGTAGCTTCACCGACAGACTGGGTTTTCAAACTTTTGGATTTTCACCCATCTGATGGGTAAGAAAAAAAGAGTTTACTCTCCTGCCAATATCTTGGGGTTTTCATTTACATTGCAAAGAACAAATTGTAAACCACTTTGCATAGTGTCCTTGCCCCAAAATAGGGGCTTGATTTACCATGTAATTTATTTCTGGTTCATATTTCTGTTCTGAACAAGCTTTTGGGTTTGAGGTTATAAACAAAATAATTTGACTGTTTACTTGTGGCTAAACAAATGGCATAAATATATATTTGGAAAAAATCATTTTTGAAGGGAAAAACTTGGGCAGTTGCTTCCAAAAATTATCATCTATTTGTCTGACAAGTATTTGATTCAATAATATTATCAAAACTTTTGGTTTCTTATCATAACAAAAGGTGTATATTTTTTTCTAGTCAAAAGACTTTAGGTTCTGGATAAGACAGCCAAAAACATGTGATAACCCTTTCTCGTTGTAGTCACTCTCCACGAATTTGACTTGGAATGGATATTCAAACCTTACTTACTGTTGCTTTATATTTGTTCTTCCTTCACTTCTTTATCCTCTTATTTCCAGTTTTCCTCAAACTTCTTGCACACAGACTTTGACATTTTCCTTTCCCACCTTTTTAAAATTGATTGCTTTTTACTCTTTCCTGCTCTCATTGCTTCCTTCCATCTTCTCCACAGATTTTCTTTGATTCATGTCCCTAAATCTCATCTAGGTCTACTCCTGCCTTGTGTCCCACATGAGCACAAGAAACATCTCTCTCCTGTGTCATGACTTACACCTGTCCAAAAAGAAGGCACTTCTTTTAAGAAAAGGTCTCTTTTCCTGTACTTTTGCCATCTGTGACCTGATACATTTAACTTTCATAACCTAGTAGGATTTACTTGTACAAGGGCATCAGGAAATTTCATCCCTTAGTAGATCTGTATCTACTTCCTGGACACACTATAACTGTCTGCATCTTTCCCTTTATTTCTTTCATCAGACATTTATGACACGCCTAGTAAATGCCAGCTCCTGACCTAGGCAACATGGATACATAAGTAAGGCAGAGTTCTTGTGCTGAAAGGTATCGACTGACTTCAGTTATAACCTGTGAATACATATGGTGCATGGAAATTTCTGAGGCTGACTGCCCTCTCTTCCCATCCCTACCTGGCAGCATACTCCTCCTTATCTTTGCACTTTATTTGCTATGTTCTCTAGGAATCCTTTCTGAATTTTCCTTTCTCCATTCTCAAAGTTGTTTGATGCCCCTCCTCAAAACTCCCACGTCATGCTCAACTTTCCCCATTTTATCATATGGTAATTGTGTCCTTCTTTAGACTGGATGCTCCATGAGGGCAGAAATAGCTCTCTATCATTAACTATAAGTTTCCAGCATCCAAAATAGTATCAGTAGCATAGAAGAACTCAAAAAATAGTTCCTCAATGCTCATGTATACACATAAAAGTGTATATTATGTGCCGTAAATAAAAGAGGATTTAAATAGAAGAGTTGGAAGAAAGAAAACACATCTTTCAGTGAAAATGGAATAAGCGAGGATGTCACGTAAATGGAATAACCTTCATGAAGTAGGTTCTAATGATTATTTCATACAGATTTTGCCAGTTCTAATCTCAAGTACCTTTGAAGTATGTTTGTTGTTGTTATTGTTGTTGTTGTTTTGAGACGGAGTCTCACTCTATTGCCAGGCTGGAGTGCAGTGGTGCAATCTCGGCTCACTGCAACCTGTGCATCCTGGGTTCAAGCAATTCTTCTGCCTCAGCCTCCTGAGTAGCTGGGGCTACAGGTGCACACCACTACGCCCAGGTAATTTTTGTATTTTTAGTAGAGACGGGGTTTCACCATGTTGGCCAGGATGGTCTCGATCTCTTGACCTTGTGATCTGCCCGTCTCGGCCTCCCAAAGTGCTGGGATTACAGGCATGAGCCACTGTGCCCAGCCAAAGTATGTTTTTAAAGAACAATAATTTAAATTTATTTAACTTTCCTTAATGGTATTAATTATGCCCATGAAATACTAATGACTTACTCATTTGGCAATTCCAAGCAAGCACAGTGGTTAGATAAGTCTCATAAATGTTAATCAGTAATTCCCGATAGCTTAATCACAGTTGTACCTCACCAAAGAATTTAAGACCTAAGTGAATTGTTATTGGTTTTAAAGCTATATGCTGGTATCTGTAATTTGATTATTTTCTTCATCTTTTTAAACTATGTTTTCTCTCTCTGTCTCATACATATTTTCTATGCAACCGAGTTTTGACTGAAGCTATTAAATTAAGCTAATAAAAACAGTATACAATCTGTGAAAGGGTAGGCTCTGAAGTGGGTGGAAATGGCCAATTATAGTGTAAAGTTAGAATCACTCTCTACTTGTGAACCTAAAGAAACCCAGACCATGAAGTGGTTACACCCAGAAATTCTATGCCTATATGCTAGAGTTTCATCTGTACTCTTGTCTAGTCAACATATATTCTCATAGGTCTATCAGCAGGAATAATGAAAGGAACCTTAAAATAAATTACCTAAACCCCTTTCAAGCAAAATTTGAAATGAAAATCTTAATTCAAAGAATTATCAGATGCAGAAATCAGGGAGTATTTATATTTACATATTTTAAATTTTAAAGAGGCTGCTATCACCTCAAATAGTTATGACATGGCTCGGATGTTTGTCCCCTCCAAAGCTCATGCTGAAAGGTGATTCCCAGTGTTGGAGGTGAGGCCTGGTGGTATGTGATTGGATCATGGCACAGATTCCTCATGGTTTAGCACCATCTCTGCATTAGTCTGTTTTCACACTGCTATAAAGATACCACCCAAGACTTGGTAATTTATAAACAAAGGAGGTTTAATTGACTCACAGTTCTGCATGGCTGGGAAGGCCTCAAGAAACTTACAATCACGGTGGAAGAGGAAGCAGTTACCTTCTTCACAAGGTGGTAAAAGAGAGAAGAGCGAAAGAGGAACTTCCAAACACTTATAAAATCATCAGATCTCATGAGAACTCACTCACTATCATGAGAACAGCATGGCGGAAACTGCCTCCATAATCCAATCACCTCCCTCCCTCAACACGTGGGGATTATGATTCGAGATGAGATTCCAGAGGGGATACAGAGCCAAACCATATCAGTCTCCCTGGTGAGAAGTGAGTTCTCCCTCAGTTAGTTCACATGAGATTTGGTTGTTTAAAGGAGTCTGGGACCTCCTCCTTTGCTCTCTTGTTCCCTCTCTTGCCGTGTGATGTGCTGGCTGCCCTTGGCCTTCTTCCATGATTGCAAGCTTCTTGAGGCCCTCACCAGAAGCAGATACCAGCACTATGATTCTAGTACAGCCTGCAGAACTGTGAGCCAATTAAACCTCTTTTCTTTTTAAATTATCCAGTCTCAGGTATTTGTTTATAGCATTGCAAGAATGGACTAACACAAATCAGAAAACATTTTTAAAAAATGATTATTGTTTGAATATATAGAAACAGAGGGTAGAAAGGTAGCTATTGGGTGGTGGAGGGGTGAAGGAAACGGAAGTCAAAGCTTACAAAGTTGTGGTTATATAAGATGAATAAGTAGAGATGCAGTGTACAGCATGAGGACTGTAGTTCATAATACTGTATTGTATACTGGAAATTTGCTAAAAGAGTAGATTTTAGGTACTTTTACCACGTACACACAAAAAAGGTAACCATGTGTGATGATGGGTATATTAATTGGCTTGACTTTAGTAATTATTTCACTGTGTGTATATCAAAACATCAAATATATGTAAGGGATACAACATGATGTTTTTACATATATATGATATATGTGTTTATACATATGTAATTATACATATTCAGGAGAGCAGCCTCTAACTTTATATATATATATGTATATGGTATATGTATATGGGTATATATGGTACATATATACCCATACATATATATACCATATACATATATAGTACATATACATATACATATATGGTATATATGTATATGGTATATGTATATGTATATACATATATATGGTATATGTATATGTATATACATATATATGGTATATGTATATGTATATACATATATATGGTATATGTATATGTATATACATATATATGGTATATGTATATGTATATACATATATATGGTATATGTATATGTATATGGGTATATATGTATACATATATGTATACATATATGTATACATATATATGGGTATTTTATGTATATACACACACCCATATGTAAAATTATTTAAAGGCAGCTGTCTTGAGTTTTTGTGGAGATAAACAAGTTAACATTAATTAAAATTATGTTCCTTGGAAGCATAATTAAATGTGATGCAGATGGCTATTAAATTTAAAATCAAAATTTTATTTGTTTGGCCATTGTGATTAGTCCCAGGATGAAGACTGTCTTTTCATAACCATGATAGAAAGGAATCACAAAGAATGCTTAATAGAAGATTACATTGCATGAAGTAAATTTAAATAGCCTGAAGCCAATTGCTTTAAAGACTTCAGTAAATTTTGTTTGATATACAAATATCAAATCTTATCTGTTTTGGTCTGAAATTAGACATCAGTATAGTGTTATTTGTCATAATTTCAGTTATTTTTGAAAATGTTAACCATATAGTAACCTTATTTCTTTAATTTGAATTCTAGGCCAATGGTTTTCAACTGGGGATTCACGCAACTCATATCTGGAGTTTTATTAATATAACAGATGTTTAGTACCTCCTCCAGATTTACTGAGTCTTTTTACTTAATAATTTTGATACATTCTTGGGTTATTCTAATTGTATGCTTGTTTAGTCATGTATGTTATATGTCAAGATTATTCTATCTGAAGGCTTTTTCTCTGTAAAAATTATGTTCATTCATTTTCATAAATTATATATGATATCCACTCTTTGAAAATATGGCTAATTTTATCTTTATTTGTATTTTGTCTTTAACTTTTTGAGTGATTTTATTTTGCACGTCACGGAAAGAATCAAATTTCCTTGTTAACTGTATTATTCCTGTAACAAATCCTCTTCAGATCTTTGTTTTGAAAATCATTAATAATAAGCTAACCACACCCATTTTAAATCTCTGTCATCTACAGAAAGTGTTTGTTTTGCCATGATGCTTCCCTGAAACCACTTGCAATAAGCTACAGCCCAGTGTGTTATTATCAACAAAGAAAGACTGTCTTAGAGCCTTGGGAAAGGACTATACCAGGCACTGTACCTTGGTGTACGGCTTCTGATGGTATTGCATGAACAACTTTGAGGCCATCCCAGTGGACTGAGTCAGTATATCTGGACTTCAGTCCACAAATGAGTCCATGATATTGCTACCCCAGGATTGTGTGGAACAAGAATTCATTGCATAGGGCTAAATCAACTAATGGGTAACACTTGTTGGTTTTGTTTGGAATATTGTTGATGTTTTAATATTCTGTGTTCTGGATGTAAAGAACCCTTTCTCTCTTTTCTGTTAAGCTGTCTATAACTTATAACAATTTAGTAGAATCTGTTTTATAAACAGAAATAAAACTCTTATCTTTTTTCCCTGCTTATTCCCTCTAGAAATCAGAAACTCTTATTAAATATTCTTATTTTCACAGCAACAGAGTTATATGCATAGGTTCACTAAGAAGAGATTATATTGTATCCCTTGTCATTAACAAGGAAACAACAATGTTTCCAATTATGTCCTGTTATTAATAAGGATAGTCCTTATTATTCACCAACCAAGACCATGCCTGCCATTTCGTATTTGATAATGATGCTTATTTAATCAGATATGACCAGGCACTAAAGAAACTTGGATTGACTTGATGGAGCCGATGCTTTTGAAGCCCTCTTAGGAAAACTTGCCCATTACCTGTCTTACAGGGTTTAAAGGGCTTACAGGGCCTACACTGTTCCTTCTTAGCCTTAGAGCTGAGGAAGGAAGGCTACTTCCTGGTAATCCTATGAATTTCAGAATATTTGAGGGACCTCAAGAAGAGAGGAATTAATCTAAATATATAGGTGAAATCTGATGATGAATTATTGGCTTGGCATACTAGCCTCAAGGGGCATTTAAAAGTTAAAATTGCCCGGGCATAGTGGCTCACGCCTGTAATCCCAGCACTTTGGGAGGTTGAGGTGGCCGGATCACTTGAGGTCAGGAGTTCGACACCAGCTAGACCAACATGGTGAAACCCTGTTTCTTCTGAAAATACAAAAATTAGCTAGGTGTGGTGGCACGTGCTTGTAGTTCCAGCTACTCTGGAGGTTGAGGCATGAGAATTGCTTGAACCCAGGAGGCAGAGGTTGCAGTGAGCTGAGATCGTGCGACTGCACACCAGCCTGGGCAACAGAGCAAGACTCTGTCCCAAAAAACAAACAAACAAACAAAACCTAAATAACTACATAAATAAAAGTTGAAATTGAATCAAGAGTTCCTAATGATAACTTCCAGGAAAGCAAACTTAAAAAGATGTATATGGTAAATTACCATTCTTACTGTATCTCTGTACATAATCAGGCTAAATCCAGTAGGAATGAAACCACATTATTTTATGATCAAGAATAATCACTTTTTTTTCTCTTCTTTTCTTTTCCTCTTTTTTTTTTTTTTTTTTTTTGAGATGGAGTCTCACTGTCACTCAGGCTGGAGTGCAGTGGCACGATCTCGGCTCACTGAAAGCTCCACCTCCTGGGTTCATGACATTCTTCTGCCTCAGCCTCCTGAGTAGCTGGGACTACAGGCGCCCGCCACCACGCCTGACTAATTTTTTTGTATTTTTTTAGTAGAGATGGGGTTTCACCACGTTAGCCAGGATGGTCTTGATCTCCTGACCTCGTGATCCGCCCGCCTCGGCCTCCCAAAGTGCTGGGATTACAGGTGTGAGCCACTGCGCCTGGCCCTGTTTTTTTTTAAAGACTATCTTTGTTCAGGAAAACTTTGTTTCAGTGGAAAACTATAGCAGATCTTTTTGAGTTATCAGATTTGAAACAATAATTCAGTTGTCTTTGAACTATTTGTGCCTCTTTATAAATTGTAGGTAACTGATGGATGTGCAAACTCTGTTTGGTTGAGATTTAATTGGCTTCCTTCCCCACTGTGCAATAACTGGTTTTGTAATCTACTTGTGATTAGACTGGATTTTGTTACCTTGAACAAATTGTCAATTTTTACCACGTTTTCAATTCTTCTCATTTTTTTTTTCAATATCTGGCTATAACCTTTCAAACTAACATTTCCAACTTTTCTCCCTCCCTCTTAACTTGGTCTCACTGAGAACAAAAGTCTGACTATCTAGAGATCCTTATCGAGACTCAAAGTTGCCTTGTAGCTGTTCTTTCACCTCCAGATCTGAAGAAGGACTGGGGGCTAAAACCTGATGACTTGATATATACCCTGAGGGACTTATCACCACAGAAAACCATAATGGACTGAATTTCTCCCTGAGCAAGTTACTGTCCAGGCCACTAAGAAAGCTCAGTGAAATGCTCAGGTCATGCATAACCTTACATGAGAAGAAACCAAGACTGGACAACATCACCAAGAACATTAACTTCTTAACTTCAAGAAACTCCGTAAGCAGTTTCTTGTAATCAAAAGGTTTTCATCCACTGACTCTGGAATCCACTGGACCAAACTTTCTCAGGGTTGAACTCTTGGGTCTTTACTTTAATCCAGATATATATATATATAATTTTTCATATAGATGCCTGATCTCTAGGACTCTAAAACAACTGAGCTTTGCCTCTACCTCTCAATAGATGTGTTTATGGGAGGCCATTATTTTGGACTAGTTTCCTGTGTTAGGCCCTAGCAGACAAGACCAAATTATAATGGAGTTACTTGGGCTAAGTGCCACATAATCAAACTGAACTTTCCAACAGGCTAGTTTTCCAAAAAAAAACCCCAGCAGATTCTAGTACCTGAGTCAGCATAATAAGGATGCCTCCTCTGTTTGAACCCTATAAGGAAAGTAAGGTTGAAAGGATGAGTCTGTTTTTTATTCTCTCTTTTTGTTTCCTTTGGCTATTTTCATTCTATAAATCTAACCTCCTCCATTCAGTTCATTGGAACACTCACTCTATTTTATAGAATGAGGTGTTCCCTGATTCTAGAATTGAAAATAAAAGTCAATTATAAATTTAAACTAAATACATTGTAATTTTATTTTTTGATGGGTGATTTAATTAATTTTGAAGACATCATGTCATTAAGAGTCCTCGCCAGAATAGTTCTTTTACCCTGGTTTACCTCACTCAGGAGATTTATGGCCACCTTTGACTTGTGCAACAGTGAATGAAATTTATCTGTCTTGATCAAAAGGGAAAGAGGACTAACAATGTTGAACTTTTCCAGAGCCTCATGCTTTCAGAAAATAGTTGTGGTTAAGAAATCTCACCAACTTTTTGTTTTCAGAAATGCCTCACCATTTTGTGTTCTGAAAAACAGCTGAAGGAAATGAATCACCCTTCTCCATGTGACTCACATAGCACTCACTGTGCATTCTTTCTTGTGACCTCCATAAGGCTTGTAAATGGCTTTCTTGTTTACCTGTGACAAGGCCAAACACACACTTTTCACCTTTGTTTGAACCTGCTGACAAAGCCAGGTATAAATTCCCCCTTCCCTTTGCCTCTACCCAATGTCCCATTATTCTTTTTTTTTTTTGAGATGGAGTCTCACTCTGTCATTCAGGCTGGAGTGCAGTGGCATAATCTCAGCTCACTGCAACCTCTGCCTCCCAGGTCCAAGCAATTCTCCTGCCTCAGCCTCCCTAGTAGCTGAGATTACAGGTGCACCCCACCACACCCAGCTAATTTTTGTAGTTTTAGTAGAGATGGGGTTTCACCATGTTGGTCAGGCTGGTCTTGAACTTCTGGACTCAAGTGACCTGCCCACCTCAGCCTCCCAAAGTGCTGGGATTACAAATTACAAACGTCTATTCTTTATCTCATGAATGATTAGCTAAGGTTACAACTGTTTGTTTTTGAACTAGCAAGACACAGAAATAAACATTTTCTGCCCACCTAAATAACAGAGACCTCTTCTGATTGCAAAACAATACAGCTGGGAATCCCCACACCTGCAATTTGTCTACTCTTTCCTGTAAATGCCTTAAGGCAAATCCACTCTGCAGAGACACTCTAATTTTCTGATCTGTAGGACTCTCCCTATGGTACTAGCTGGAATAATATCACCTTCTCAATTGTCTCATGCATTTTGTCTTCAACAGTACTGAGAATAATTCCCTGGGCGGCATCAGTGATTGGGTGCTAGTGAGAGTTGCATTCCCTTTTCTTTCTACTTTCCAGACAAGTAAAAGAAACAAAGCAATAAAAAACCATCAAACAAGACTTTGATAGAGAATAATATATTCTGTGGATAATTTCTACTTCAGAGATTGGCAATTACACATTTTTAAAAGCGATTTTTACTGCTCAGTTACAGCAAGTTTGCCTATTTACAAAATAAATGCTGTTTTATTATTTTTAAACATGTCTTACTGCATGCCTCTCTATTTTTAAGAAAACCCCAGTTACTCTGACTGAGCAGGAGAGTTTAGGAAAGGAAGGAAATCATATTGGCTGATCTTCCAATAAGTGACAGACTTGGGCTAGACATTTACATTTATTTAATCCTTTCAGCAACCTGGTGAGGTAGGCATTATCTCCATTTTAGAGATAAGGAACTGAGGCTTGGTGGTGTTAATATCTCACTCAGCATCACACACCTAGTAACTGATAGAGTTTTATGCTTTCCTAACATCTTACATGCCTTCAGTGATGATAATTCTTCAGAAATTAGTAAACATTCTGTGAATTTTTAACATTCTGTGAATTTTAGAACTCACTCATTAAGACAAACACACATCTATGCCTTGTACTCGTATAAAACCTATTGAATGTTACAAATTATGTCTTATCGTTCCAAAATTGCAGATTTTTTTCCCCAGAAATCAAACTCAATGCTGTTTGGAAAATTTTTGCATAAACCAGCTTTCAGATTAAGCAAAATAGAGAGATAAATGAAGAGTTGAATCAAAACAAAGTTGAAAACCAAAATAAAATTTTAATTAATTGGTACATTTAATCAGGAAGATCTTCTTACAAGGCAGTTCTGTGCAAAACATCAATGAGTGCTAATAAATAAGGACATATTTGTGTCCCAAAAGATTTGTCTTCAAGGTATTGTGAAAAAAGTTCCTGGAGCCACCTATGAGAGAGAGTGCATCTGGTCTAATTGCAAACTTCAAGCAATTGTTAAGCTTCTTATTGCCTTCTTGAACACCTCTCTGGACTCACCTGTGTAGGTCTGTCTCTGTCCTACTCCCTCCTGTCTGTGAGTTTCAGTTCTACCCTTCTACCCATACTAAGGAAGAGTCCACTCCAGCCTTGTGGACGTCTAGTTGCATATTCACTTTATCCATAACCTTGACATCTTCGTGAAATAGTAAGTGGGTAGGGAAAAAATTTCTCCTATACACTAGTGGAAATTGTATACTAAAAAATTTCAGCTATTTAACAGAGGGCCAGGAGTTTGGAAATTAGAAGCTGTTTCCCAACATCAGCAAAATAAAGGATTCCACTTTATTTATTTGAAGCCACAATTATCCAACCCACTTCAACGGTTGCTTCATATAATGAGTCTTAGAGTCAGAAAAACTATAATTTAATGACCCCTGATTATGTAGGCTGAAAACTTGGATTCAATGTGGTAATTAGATAAGGCATGTTTGTTTATCTGACATTAGATAAGGCATTTTACCTTCCATCAGCCACAATTTCTAATTTTCCTGAAGATGTTTACACATGTTTTGGGGAAAAAGCTTTTATGGTACTACAGATGCAGCCATTGCAGCTTGGCAGAATGCTACAGGAGCAGAATAATCATCAGAGATGTTCCTAAGCAAAGAAGGAAAACCAGTTCTGAAAAAATGGCAATGATTAAATAAGGTAAAAAGTACACTATTTAAAATGGAATTATGTGATTTTTAAAAAAACTTTGAGAGATGTGAATTTGTCTATGTATAAATAGGTAGACAAAATTGTTCACAAGTAATTTTAAATATTTTTTTCTTTCAGAAATGAAATATTCTGCAATTTAAGGAAATTCTGACGTTTCAGTACGCTAGTGTGTGATGTTCAGCTATTATAGATGCTCCTAGCGCCATCTGGTGAGACATACAAGCAATAGCATAAATATTTGACTCATGCTTTGTAAACCCAGGAGACACTCTGCAGAAAATAGGCAGTAGAACAACCTCCACTTATTACACTATGAAGTTTGTCCTCAGATACTATGAAAAATCACTGTGTAACCTTGATGTGCATGTAACATCATTTTAATAATGCAGATATGGATCTCACTGAACATTTTAATTGTACCTTTATCCTTGAAATGTTTATCAACCTCTGGTGCCATTTTCTCTTCAAATAAATTTTGCATACATTTCCAACTGAAGTTAATGGAAAGTTAGAATATACATTTGAGATTACAAGTTAACCTAAAACTCATGTTGTAACATGCAAATTAGAAGAAAAATCATTTTGCTTAATTCTTTAGGACTATTCGACATTTCAATTGGAAGTGCAGTAATTTCTTATCGAAAACAAAAGAATAGATGTTTTCTTTTGGAAAACAGACTTGATATGTGTACATGATATTTCTATTAGAGGAAAAGAATATTGAAGAAGAGGATGAAGTTGGCTTTGAATAAGTTGAAAAACATCGGGGTTAGAGGTGCTGAATGTAAAAACATTTAGTGTTTTGACTTCTAATATCACAGACACCTTTTCTCCAAGAGTTACTGGTATAAAATATGTAAACTTACCTCAGACAAAAATATACAGAAGTGTAAAATGCCTTCAATTCCTCCTTACATAAGCTCTATCTGTTGTAAACCAAGTTCAGCATATGTGTAATCAAGAGCTTCTGGAACAGCAGGGAATCACCTGAGCATTGGGAATCTTCAATTTGTTCCATCTCTCAGACAGGTTGCTGAGTGCAGTGCCATCTTATGCATGTAGGCATTTGTTGGTGGTTTGCTGTTTTAGCACAAATGACAGTATAGATACGATTTGCAAAGCAAGCTTAAATAGTTAATGATCAAGAAATATGACAAGACTTTATCTGATAAACATTTACTCTTATTTTTCTGACAGAGTAATGTTGATAAACACCAAAAAGCTCTTTCCACAAATACCACAGTAGAATTCACAATCAGAACCAACTACAAAATTTGCAGTGGTGTGCTCAATGCACCATGAAAATGCAAGCCCCTTTGTTCAAAAATTTTAAAGAATTTCAAGATGGCAACAAAAGAATCTTAAATCAAATGCAGGGCCCTTCTGAGCACAGTGGCCCCATATGACTGCACAGGTGGCACAGCCATGAACTCATTGACGTAGGCCAATATTTTATTTTGCACTTGTGGAAAGGTAAACTGAGGCACATTAAAGCATTAAAAACTCTATTAAAGACTTTATTTGAGCATTTAGTGATCCATGGATCTGGGTACTTCCAGACTGCAAGTGGTTTGGGGACTCCAATAAAGGCAAAGGTACTTTTATAAGGTGAATGAGGGAGCAAGGCAAAGGAAACATTTGGGGAGAGGTAGCCTCGCTCAACTCATTCCCCTGGAAAGTTCCTAGCTAGAGGTTAGTTGGTGATTTCTGGGTTAGTTAAAGTTTTATTTTACCGTTTATACTGAATTGGGTTTGAGTTTGCTTACACAGGAACCCAAGGTGCTAGAACCACCTCAGCCCAATGACCTCCTAATTAAATTTTTTTAAACACTCTTATGGCCGGGTGCAGTGGCTCATGCCTGTAATTCCAACACTTTGGGAGGTCGCCTGAGGTCAGGAGATTGAGACCAGCCTGACCAACATGGCAAAACCCCGTCTCTACTAAAAATACAAAAACTGGCTGGGCATGGTGTCAGGTGCCTGTAATCCCAGCTACTTGGGAGGTTGAGACAGGAGAATCACTTGAACCTGGGAGGTAGAGGTTGCAGTGAGCTGAGATGGTGCCACTGCACTCCAGCCTGGGTGACAGAGTGAGACTCCATCTCAAAAACAAACAAACAAACAAACAACCACACTCTTATTTAGTGTTTATTGAGCAAAGCCATTACATGTATGTATATTATCAGTTATAAATATTACCTCGATATATAAAGATTAAAAAAATCTCTGCTACAATTTCTGATTACCTGATTAAAAAAAAAAGATGAACAAATTGGTAGGCTCAGCCTTTTCACAGCTTCCTGAAATCATACTCATATGCAGTGGATAGTACTGGGTGCATAGAGGCAAATTCACTGTTGCGGGTAATGAATCTAAAAGTTTGGAGCCAGAACAAGGCTCTGGGAAGTGCTCTGGCAATTAAAACACATTTCATATGTCTGCAAAAGTAAGATTTTTTTTTTTGACATGGACTTTCACTCTTGCTGCCCAGGCTGGAGTGCAGTGGTGCAATCTCGGCTCACTGCAACCTCCACCTCCTGCGTTCCAGTGATTCTCCTGACTTAGCCTCCCAAGTACCTGGGCTTACAGGCACCCGCCACCATGCCCCTCTAATTTTATATTTTTAGTAGAGATGGGGTTTCACCATGTTGGCCAGGCTGGTCTTGAACTCCTGACCTCGAGTGATCCACCTGCCTCAGCCTCCCAAAGTGTTGGGATTACAGGTGTGAGCCATTGTGCCTGGCCAAAAGTAAGATTTTTAACTGCAATCTATTATAAACCTTGGTTCTGTCCACTCTGACTTCCCCTTTGTCCCTCTTATCCTGTGTCAGGTGCAATTGGAGTGGCCATGGGTATTTCTAAGATCTAGTTGGGGGGAAATTGAGTTTATCCGGACTTAGAGGAATATGTTTTTGTGGTTTGGAGTTACTTCTGTGTATAGTTATTGCCAGCCATCCTGGGGTACTCCTACACTCACTATGCTGACACAAAGTTGCTTGGCCAGGATTCATATCATGAAGAGCATATGTCCTCCACCTCCAGCACCAGAAAGCGGTGGGTAGTGGAGAAGCAGCAAGGTTCACCATGCACACAGACATAAATTCATCTGTGGCAAAGCATGTAGAAGTGTGCCAGAAAAAATAACATATTTATTGTCCCTTTTTTGATAGTTTTTTTCCAAATGTGTTGTGTATTATAATTTCCTTTCATGTTTTAAATAAAAATTGATTTATACGTCTAAATTTATATTTGTAAATTATATACATTTCAGACCACTTAAAACCTGGATCTGTCCCACTGAAGGCTGAGAAATGAAAGCAGAGAAAGACTGAAGGTCTGGCCTAGATTTCATTCAGATGGGGATTATAGTCCGGTTCAGATAAAGATCAAGTATAGCTGAGCTGGAAGAGAAATTATTGTAGTAAGAATGTAATGATTTATTATTACCATCCCTCAACCCTCCATTTGTAGGTTTAGTTTTAAATGTAAGATTTCAGGAAAAGGGAGAGCTTTGACTATCACAAGCCCCAGCTTCTCCCTTCTGTGTGACCTCTGGCTGGGCTTCCCCCACCCAGGCCCCCTTCCCTGCATGGACTCCTTTCTTTCCAAGATCCACTCAGCACCTCCTTCCTCTCTCTCTCAGTACTCTTTAGTCCATCTTTGTTTCTCTCCGCAACTCTTCTCAACCACATCACCCACTGTTTTCTCACCTGGGTGACGTTCCCAGCTCTCAACTTTGCCAATTTCTATTTCTTTTCAAAATTGATCTGCTCTACTAGCCCTTTTCTTCAGGTGCTAAGTTTGATAGATAGCTAGTAAATAAAAAAATAAAAACTGAAATAATCAGTTAAATAGGTTTTAATTAGTATCATCAACTTTCTTCTTGTGGACTTTTAAAAAATTGACTTTATTTTATAGAATAGTTTAGATTTGAAAAGATGGTACAAAGAGTTCCCATATACTTTGCACCAGTTTCCCAAATTGTTAACACTTTACATTAGTATATTTGTTACAATTAATGAGCCAATATTTACATATTGTCTAAAGTTCTTACTTTATTCATGTTTCCTTACTTTTTATCTGATGTCTTATTTCTCTCCAAGGATCCATCTAAAGTACTATATTACCTTAAGTCATCATTTCCCCTTTGGCTTTTTTTAGTTGTAATGACTTTTTGGACTTTTCTTGTTTTTGATCATTTTCACAATTTTTCAAAAGTACTGGCCAGGTATTTTTGTAGGATGTTTTTCTATTGGAGTTTGTCTGATGATTTCCTCATAATTAGATGTGGAGATTATGAGTATTGGAAGGAAAATAACAGAGGTAAACTGTCATTATTACCACATCACAGCAAGAAGATATACATACAAGGGTACATGCATACTATTAATATGATTTATTACTATTGAGGTTGACCTTGATCACCTGACTAAGGCAGTGTTTGTCAGGTTTCTTCATTGTGAGGTTTTTTGCTTTTCCCCCTTTGTATAACTATAGTCTTTGCAAGGAAAAAACTATGCATTGCCCACACTTAAGGAGTGGGGAGTTATGCCACCTCCTAGAGGGTGGAGTATCAATGGAAATAATTTGCAATCTTCTGCATGGGAGATTTGTCTCTTCTCGTCATTTATTAATTTATTCAATCATTTATTTATATGAAAATAGATTCTCTGATATTTATTTTTATTTGTTTTATACTTTAGGTATCTAATACCTTTTTTTTTTGAGACAGAGTCTTGCTCTGTTGCCCAGACTGGAGTGCAGTGACATGATCTTGGCTCACTGCAGCCTCCACCTCCTGGGCTCATGTGATCCTCCTGCCTCAGCCTCCAAAGTAGCTGGGACTACAGGCATGCACCACCACATCCAGCTAATTTTTTTAGTTTTTGTAGAGACAGAGTTTTGTCATGTTGCTCAGGCTGGTCTCGAACTCCTGGGCCCAAGCAATTTACCTGCCTTGGCCTTCCAAAGTGCTGGGATTATAGGCATGAGCCACTGTGCATGGCCTCCAGTACTTTTCAAATGTCGTTTATTCCATGAATGTTTCCAGCTTTGGTCACTGGGAGTCCTTTCAGTTGGTTCTTGGGCTCCTTGGACATACCTCCATCAGCACAGTGTTTTATTCTCCCTTTTGGTTGTTACTTGAGTACTTCCTTACTGTCTAGCACAACAGGAAGTCCAGCTGATAGTCTCCTGGCTTGGAGAGATAGTAGTGCCTCTTTACATCTTCCCAGGTGGCCTCCACTGACTCATCAGAGGAGAGGTAGAGTCCCAAGTCCTGATTTTTCTACCAGAACCCCAGGGGGAGAGGAAAGTGTCAAATTATAGGGTGGGCTGGAAGTCTAGGCTACCCTCTTGGTCTTTGCCAGCATGAGTGGTGGTGGAGCCACATATTTTTTTCTGCAGTGTTTGGCTGAAGTCAAGCAGTTATTGTATAAAACTTTTCTGTGTTTCTAGCTTGAGCTTTGATTAGGAAGAATAGACTTTGTTGGAACTATATAGTTTTTCTGCATTCATTCGCATTGCCATGTAACTGGCTTCTTCAGCTCCCAAAGTCTAGGGATATATGAGACAAAACAAAACAAAACAAACAAAACACACATACACACAAAACAACAAAATAACAACTTCCCCGCCCCCACCCCCCCACCCCACCCGCCCCCACAAAGGAACTCATCTCCATGTTGTTTGTTTGGTCCTGAGGTCCCTTTCTGCTGTCTTCTCTCAAGCATTCAAAGTTTTCTTTCTTTTATGTGTATATATATATATATATATATATATATATATATATATATTTTTTTTTTTTTTTTTTCTTTTTGGAGACGAATCTTGCTCTGTTGCCCAGTTTGGAGTACAGTGGTACAATCTTGGCTGTCTGCAACCTCCATTTCCCAGGTTCAAATGATTCTCCTGCTTCAGCATTCTCCATAGCTGGGGTTACAGTCACCCACCAACATGCCTGGCTAATTTTTATATTTTTAGTAGAGACAGAGTTTCACCATTTTGGCCAGGTTGGTCTCAAACTCCTGACCTCAGGTGACCTGCCCTCCTTGGCCTCCCAAAGTGCTGGGATTACAGGTGTGAGCCACTGCGTCCTCATTCAAAGTTTTCTTATGTTTGCTTTATATATTATGTCAAGGGGTTTTAGAAGTACTTAGCAGGAGGAGTAGGTAAGATTATGTCGATTTCATCTTCCCAGAAGTGGAAATCCCTTACTTGCTTTTCAAAAGTTCTCTTTAGAAGCAACAGTCAAATTCAATACCATACTGGGAATGTATTTTGTTGCAGGTGCAACTCCCTGCTTTTTTCCATGAGTCACTAAATATTTCTTATTTTCTTTTAGCAAACATACAGGAACCTTTATTTTATATTTCACTTATAAATTTAAAGGAGGAAAATAGGAAATTAGTATGCCATCAAAAAAGGTGAGTTTTCACTTAAATCTACTTAAATTATAGTTTTATGTTTAAGTCAATGACATATACTCCACTGAGCAAATCATGAGTTGGTTTCTGACCCCATCAGATAGTAAGAAATGTGATATGAAGACTGAGATGGCTAAGGAGTCAGAATCTGTGAGATGAAACACAATGATTTTGCTCCCACACAGCAGTAGAATGACACACAGTGATGAGAAGCTTTCCATGAGCGTGCTAAAAGCAGTGTCCAACATCTGGTAGAACTCAGAAATTTTCCAGGGACAGTTACGTGTGCCAGTTAATCTAAAATCAGTTATCACCTTGTCAACTAAGTAAAAATGACCCAAATGCCCTAAATTCTTTCACTGCTGTGGGTTCCCTGAAACAGTTAACTGAAACCTCAATTTAATTTAACAACCCTCTCAATAAGCATAGTAGTCAAATTCAGTCCTATGATCATTTTGACCATACTGAAATTAACTCGCTTTTCTATTATGCAATGACTTTCAGGTTTTTGTTTTATCTCTTGAAATTAAAAGAAAATTTAAATTGTTCTTATACATATTCTTGAAAACCTTGAATATGTGCCCAATTATTCATCAGAATCTTTTAGAATTCAAATATACACCCTTTCAGGTTGGAAATGAATTGATATTGGATAAAATGTGGTGGTAAAGATAGTCTGAAGAGAAATAGTTCTATTCCAGAAAGCAAAGAGCAAATAAATAGAAATAATTAGAATATTATCACTACTCATGTAAGACAATATTTATCTAAGGCCAATCATTTTTAAAGTATGGAGCAGGCTACAAAGTTTATGACAATGAGGGTAAAAAGAAGAAATGAAGAAAAGACTTAAGATAATTATTTTTAAACATTAGTGGTTCTCTTAAGTGTGGATCCTGAATCAGTGGTGTCAACATCACTTGGGAACCAATTATATTAGCAAATTCACACACCCCCAATCCAGGCCTGATGATTCAAATTCTCCAAGGGCGGAGCATGACAAGACGTGTTTTGACAAACCCTGCAGGTAATTTTACATGTATATATGTGTGTGTCTGTGTGTGTGTGTATATATATATATATACACACATACATGTATATATATACACACACACATACACATATATATACATACATGCATTATATCAATGAATAATTGATATACACACATATCAATATACACACATTGATATCAATGAATAATTGTGTATATATATTTATATATAAATGAATAACGTGTGTGTATATATTTATATATATTTATATATACATATTTATATATATTTATATATATTTATATATTTATATTTATAAAAAATATATATATTTATATATACACACACATGTTATTCATTGATATCAATATTTTATGTCAAATGAGAAAGAATTTTAAACATTTTTTCTAATGTGTTCATATAATTTGCTCACCTTCATTTTGTGGGTTATCAAATACTACAAGAGTCTTGTTTGTTACTTCTCATAAATTTATCTCTTTCCTAATGAATTACTGTTTTTCACGTAATTTGAATTTTTAGGTTACAAGTCACTTTCAATGACAGATTAGTTTCCCTTGTTTTCATTATTCATCTTTATGAACTTTGCTTATATCTCACTAATTTTTAGTTTTTCTCATTTATTTAATAAATAAATAAGTGTGAAAATGTTACCTCATACATATTAGAAAATAGGGAATACGTTATTTCTAACTGGTTTTATTGAAACATTTTTAAATCTCTTTGCAAATTGCGGTTACAATGGCATAGTTCGAACCCAACTTCTGCTTAGTTGAACCTAAAAAATGTTACAGCCACTATAATGTCTTCAGCAGGTGGGAGTAGGATAGAGAAAAGATCAGAGTAAAAAGAGACAGTTACCTTTAACTTAAATTATAGCTCGTGTTTTTCACTTTTGCAAATTTTACATGCAACCATGGATCCATCCTCCTCAGGCCTATTATAGCCTTCAGGGGAAGCTTCCATGGAAATAACTTAATCTGGTGAGATCCCCCTAAGCTCAGGAAGGTAGAGATCCCAAGCCTCACACCTCAGCCAGACTTATCTCGAGGAACCACTTAATAATGTTTTCTATGCCACAAGAATCTTGCTGAATAATCTATTTTATATTTACAGGACACTCAACTGAACAACAATACAATTCATTTTAGACATATTCCATTCGTCCAGAAAATTTAATGTGTCTAGTGATTGAATGACAGCAAACAAGTAGTAGTTTTAATGTAGGAAAACATTCAATTATATTTTCAACACTGCTTTTTTTTTAATGAGGGAAAGAAAATCTAAAGCATCAAAGTATTATAAAACAATTCCATTTCATAAATCAGGGAAAAAAGATGGAAAATATGGAGTAAAAACCCTCTGTCATTGTACTAACATAAGTATTATGTTTTTTCTCCATGTATGGTTTAGAAAATCATCAATTCTTAAAATTCAGTGGAGACCAGAACATTTTGGGTAAAGTTCAGACCTCTGAGTGGTGTTGAAAGCTAAGAAAGTGAAGGACAAGAAGGTGGGGAGGTATAGTCAGTACTATCCTAGGAGCACACAAGTGTGGCTAAACAGTGACGTTTTCCAGGGTCCGAGACCATGGTCACTGGGACATGGAGAGGATCTTGCCAGGGCCCTGTCATGCCTATGAACACAAAGCTAAAGATTATTTGGAGGGATATAGAAGAGCTTTGGCTTTTCTTTACCGGGAATGGTGGAAAGGAGAAAGAAGGTGCCCATACCTCCTATTTGAAGCCTATACCTAGACTACCACATTACTCCACTCTCAGTGAAGACATTTCTAACAGGAAGATAGACTTTTTATTCATGTGCTCTTTACTAAGAGAGGATTTATGCTATCTTTTTGGTATGAAGGAAGGATTGAGGGCAATTTTTTTTTTTTGAGACAGGGTCTCACTCTGTTGCCCAGGCTAGAGTGCAGTGACACAATCATAGCTCACTGCAGCCTCGATGTCCCAGGCTCAATTGATCCTCCCACATCAGCCTCTTGAGTAGCTGGGACTACAGGCATGCACCACCACACCATGCTAATATTTTTTATTTTTAGCAGAGACAAGGTCTTGCCATGTTGCCCAGGCTGGCCTCAAACTCCTGAGCTTAAGCAATCCACCCGCCTCAGCCTCCCAAAGTGCTGGGATTACAGGTGTGATCAACAGAGTTATTTTTATTTTTCAATGTTTTTAATTAAATTTCTTCTTAGCCAATCCATCCCTCAACCAATTATTTAACACACGATTATGGAGCAACTACTAAGTGCCATACATTGTGCTAAATTCTGGGAATAAAATGGAGTCCTGCACCTTAAGAAACACAGTCCTGTAGAGAAAGGTTGTATATAAACACTTTAGTGCTATAATATGTAGGAGGTGATCAGACAGCTGCCTGTACAAAGTACCATGTGAACACAGAGGAGTTGTGAGGTGTGTGTGTGTGTTGTAAAAAGATGCAGACATTTAAACATGGTCTTAAATTTCTTCAGACTCCTCCCCCTGAGAGGTGGGATTTATGTTCTTTCTCCTGGAATTTGGGAGGCTTGTACCTGTTTTGAGCAACACAGTGTGGTGGAAATGAACCAAAGTGACTTCTGAGGCTGAAGCTTCTTCCTGGTTCCTTTGGAATGCTCATGCTCTGGATACTTCCTCTCAGAACCCAACTGCCACTCAGCGAGAAGCCCAAGCCCCTTGGAGAGGTCCTGTGCAGACTCTGGTTCCTCCTGAACCCAGCCTCAGGCTCATCCAGCCCCAACATCAGATGTGTGAGTGAAGAAACCTTTAGATAATTCCCTCCTGAGCCACTTGTGTCTCTCTTAGCTCAGGCCTCAATCATCCCAGGACAGAAACAAGCCATCTAGGTTGTGCCTGGTGGAAATTTCTGACTCATAGAATCCATGAGCAATAAAACCACAATAAAATTGTGGTTGTTTTATGCCACTAAGTTTGTGGGGATTTGCTAGACAGCAATAGCAAATTGGAACAGGAGAATTTCAGGCAAGGCTTTCTATAATATAGAGCACTTGAACCAAACATAATCGCCATTAAGAGCACAGGCCTTGGTATTAGAACTAGATGAAAATTCCAGTTCTACAATGAACACTAGTTCATGCCACTTGTATAACCTCTAGTAGTTTTTTTGTAAGTATTCTGAGAGATAATGACTGAAAGTGCTTTGTACAGTGTTGCCTTAAAGTAAGCAATCAGTTCTTAGCTTAAAAAAAGATGAATAGAAGTAATAAAAGCAAAAAATAAGCAATTGTACTAAACATAGTATCTACCATTCCAGTTAGTGTAATCGTATGACTCGGCTTGCAATTCTCATTTATTCTCTTTGTCCTGGGACCCTTTCAATTTTAGCATACATCCTAGATTCTTTATTAATTTTTAAAATAAAATAGCAACATTAACAATTGCATTAAAATAATCGGGGATAGATTTGGTGGACCTTCACATTGTATTTAGAATTTCTGCTGTCCAATGTATGGAGTTCTTATTTAAACTTGCACTTCAATCTAGAAGATGATCAGCTATTCATGTTTTCCCATCTCTTTTCAGACAAAACACAATTATCCCCTTTCTTTCAGGGACAGCATGAAAGACACTCTCAGATAAATGCACTGAATGTGAGTGACAAGGGATAGATTAGCTCCAGTGTAGAGCGGGATGGAAAAATACTTGAAGCTTCTGCCTCTGCTGGCCACGTGGCATATAAGCCCATGTTCCATAGCTTTGTATTAGCCTTTGAGATTCACAAACCTGCAGTCACCAATCTGCTGCATCACTGGGAAACACTGGAAACTATAAGTTAGATGTGCATGAAGTAATTTGGAGAAATAAGAGTCTGAACAGTTATTCTGAATAATGCATCAAAGTGGGCCGAATGTTCTTGCTACAGTGGTTTTGTTATTTATTATATAGGGTATAATAAGTAGTATTCCCTTAGGGATCACATTTTTTGGTTAGTCTTTTGTTTTTTTCTTTTGCAACAAACTTTTTTGACATCAATGAGCTTAAAACAAAACAAAAAAACAAACAAAAAAACCAAAGTCTATATTTAATGGGAAATTAAGCACCTAACATTCATTTCCTAATAAATGCAATGATGCACATAATAAGATTGTGCAAGCTTTGAGGATGTTTATCATCCAACTATGAAAGCTGTAGTAACATCACTGACTGTGTGAACATCCAAAAATAAAAATATTCTTAAGATGCTTGAGCATTCCCTTCAGAAGTTGGTAGTAGGTAGTCATGTTAGGAAGATTGTACATAATATTTCATTAAATTAAACAAGTCTTCTTTGAATTAACTTCACTCTTTTCTGATTTCCATTTTTTACATGTACAAAAAGTGAAGCAATAGCTATTAACGTGTTGGTTTGATTAGAATTTCACAGTTAAAGAAAGTCTAACTTTTGGCAGTGACACCAGATGCTTCACATAGAAAGTCAGATACATTAATTCCAATGGTTCAATTTTTAAAATTCAACTCATGGAACCAGTGAAAAGCTTCTGAAATTTAATTTAACTGAAAGTGAAATATCTGACACTACAGATGCTCCTTGTCTTACTATGGGATCACCTCTCCATAAGCTCATCATGAATTGAAAATATCAGAAGCTGAAAATGCATTTAATATAACCAACCTACCAAACATCATAGCTTAACCTAGTCTACCTTAAATGTGCTCAGGAACTTTCCATTAGCCTACAGTTGGGCAAATTCATCTCACACAAAGTCTATTTTATAATAAAGTGCTTAATATCTTATGTAACTTGTTGAATACCATACTGAAAGTGAAAAATAGAACAGTTGTATGAGCACTAAAAGTACAATTTCTACTAAATGCATATTGATTTCACATTGTTGTAAAGTTGAAAAGCATTAAGTCCAACCACTGTAAGTTGGGGAACATCCTTATTATGATTGGTACTATACATTAAATTAAATGTTCAATATTGAAGAAAAAGTTTTATGTTTTGATGAGACAACGTGAATAAAATGTTTATGGAAAACAGGGCCATAGTAAACACAATGCTATAATTAAATTATTTATGGAGCAAATATACTTGGAATTGTCATGCACATTCAACTTGTCATTATATCTAAATAAACATCTGTATTGTATTAATCAAAATCTATGGTTGCTGAAATTTATCTATGTGTTTTTACATATACACAACTGAGTAACTGAAGTATAAACTTTTTTGTGACAAGGTTGATGTTGAGTTAAAAAATAAGTTACTATGGTGGCACATGCTTTTTTCTTTGCTGCCTATTAACCTAATAAATTTCCTTTAGTATTTTATAGTGGTATTGAACTTTGAAAAGTGAGTCCTCTTTTTTTTGCATTTTATTCAAAATCAGTTGGAAATATTTAAATGAATTATTTAATGGAGTACCAACAATCTCTTGACATTTTTAATGTCAAAGTGTCAACAATCTTTGACATTTTTAGATAATTGCAATTATAGTCAAATCCTGCAAACAGAAAGACATGGAAATTTAGTCCTATAAAATAAAAGCAAGGGATAAACTGAACAAAATCAATGAAAAGGCCCCAGATGGTGTACAAATTTTGAAATTCTACTTCATTTTGGAGTAACTTGACTTATGGCAATTTTTTTGGATGCAGCTTCTATTTTTGATCAGCAGTATTCGATCTGCCGTTAATTCCATCCAAGTATATATTTTTTCACTCAGATATTACATTTTCATCTCTAGAAGTTTAATTCGGGTCTTTTTTTTTTTTTTTACATCTCTATGCTCTTCTTTAATGTTCTCATGATTTCCTTTATTTTCTTGAACATATGGAATCTAGTTATAATAACGGTCTTGATGACCTTGTCTACTAATTCTATATTTGTTTCATTTTTGGATCTGTTTCTATTGATTTAATTTTCCCCATATGGGTCACATTTCCCTTTCATGTCTGTCAGTTTTGTTTGGATGCCATGCAATGTGAATTTTAACGTGCTGGATGCTGGATACTTATACGCTCCTGTTCATATTACTGAATCTTGTTCTGAGGCTCAGTTTGTTACTTGAAAACAGTACAATCCTTTTGAAGCCTGCTTTTAAAATTTGCTAGGCAAAGCCTGAGCGGCCTTTAGTCCAGGACTCATTTTTTCTCATATGAATTAAGAAAGGTTTACACTCTGACTACTGGGAAAACACTATTTCAGACTCTACATGAGCTATGAGGATTTTTGCGTTTCATTATTTCTGATATTTTTCTCTCCAGTTTTGGGTAGTTTTCTCACGTGCATGTATTGATTGGTACTTACCTGAAGACTTGAGGGGAACTCTTCCTAGTTTTCTGGGCTCTCTCTTTGTAAAGCTCTCTCTGCTCCATACGGCTTTCTCTTCTCTGGTATTCTGCACTGCAAATTCTATTTTCTTGGCCTCCCCGAATTGGCAACTCTGTCTTTCCACTAAGCAAGTCTGCCAGCCTGTGGTTTGGGTCCCCCTTCCCTGGACACTTTTTTTGGGAGTAAGCTAGAACAATCCTAAACTTACTTCATTTGCTCTATTCTCTCAGGGGATCCCTTTCCTGAGTTGCCTTTTGTCCAATGTATGAAATCTTCTGCTTTGTATATTTTGTCCATTTTAAAATTGCTTAAAGTGAAAGATCAAATGTGTTTGCTATTAATTATCAAATCTAGAAGCAGAAGTCCCTGAAAATGATATGTGAATAGAATCATTACTTATGTCTACAAATAGCATCAAATGATAAATCAGTAAATAAGTATCTCAAATAGTATACAATTTTCATTATTTTTGTGTCTACTTTTATTCACAAAAGTGTCCTAGTTTGGGTGATAAATTATCTGGTAGCTCTAATTCTAGTATTTTAATGATATATGTTAATATTTAGTACTAAAATAATTCATAAAATTCTGGGTTAAGTTTTTTGTTTTAATTCAAATACAATTAAAACATGGCAACACCTTAATTCTCTTTGTATGTATTGATTAGTGAGCCCAATGATTAAATTTTGAAACAGTACCGTATAATTGTTTCCTATTAAATAAAGCTTTCAAATGCATATGAGGATTCTGTCAAAAGCCTGGCACTCTGCCAGAATTCAGAGCCACATGGAATTTTTGAACCTCATGTGCAAGGAATTCAGTTAAATGTATACTACTCAGTTTATCTCATACTTCCAATGTATGTCCTTACTTGGCTCTTTTTGTTTTACTTTTCCCCATCTCTTCATCCCCTGTCCCACTTCCCTTCTCCACATGTCTGATATATCATATACTTGTATGTTCTTGAAGTGCATGTTTGCTTTTTTATTTGCATCGATGGCTTTGTACCACAGACTGAATTCTATTTTTTACATATTTTCACTCTATGTGTTTTAAGATCTATTTATGTTGGTATATGTATATCTCATTCATTGTTTCTAGTTGCTACATAGTATTCCATTGTGTGTATCTACCACATTTTATTATAAGATGCCCTGTAGATAGACGCCACTGTTGCCTCAAACTCTTGACTATGCAAGCAAAATGATGATTATCCTTGCTCACTACCCTTATGGAGATACATGTGAGTTTCTCTGCAATATAAATGCAGGAATGATCTTTTTGGATCATAAATTCTCTGAGTACTATCAGGTTATTATTCATGAAATTGTTACCATTCCTGAAATTGTTGCCAGAGTATGTGACCCTTAGCAATGCAGTGGCTCCTCATTTATCCACATAGTTCTCAACATTTGATGTTTTTGTAGTCTATGTTTTGCCAATCTGAGAAATACAAAATGGTATGTCATCATTTCAGTTTTCATTAATCTGATTACCAGTGGGTTTCAGTCTCTCTGGTTTTCCTTCTTTTTCTAAATGATCTACCTGAGTTTCTATTCATATAGAAATAAAATCTTTTGACTTGTTTAGGCTCTATATTTTCTACTAATCTTGTTCAACCTTAATTTTGATGTAATTGAGTATGCCACCTTTTCACGTTATTGTTTTGATTTTGGGCCTCCTGTTTCAGAAGCCCTTCTGTACTCGTAGGTTTATAAAGATAATCTCTTACATTTTCCTTAATTTCATTTCAGTCCTTACTTTCCCAGTTAGGACTTTAACTCTTCTGATGTTAACTTTTGAGTATCATGCCTTACTCTATTTGATATGGTGGGCTACTTTTTCCATTGAATCCTTATAATGACTTTCACACATTACTAAATTCAAAATATGTGTCATGAATAAGATGATGTTTTAAGCACAATAGCATTTTAAAATAACCAGTGATGATCTATTTCTACACATTGATAACATCTATAAATTTTCAGGTATCGTTCATGTGTGTTTGCTAGATATTTATGTATTTTATTAGCTGGGATGATCTTGTGAAGCCCAATGACACAAATAGTAGCAGAGAGAAGGTATTTGGCTAATATAGGTCCAAAATATGTCCAAAAATGTCAAAGCTTGTGGATTTATGGTTTATTGCTGGGAAGAGATACAATAGAGCAATGGCATTAAAGTAATCTATATATCCCAGCCAAAGGCTGCTTTACAAATAAGTGGAGAAGCTGGTTCCAATTGTCCTCCCTCTGCAGGCCTGTGCTAGAATGCACTTTTTCTCTCCAGTCAGGAATGACTGATGTGTACATCTAACATCCAGGAACCAGGAGTCTGGGCTGACCTTTTTATATCGTACTGGTCACATAGGCATCTTTTTGCAATCTAATCAGTAACAGAGCCTTTAGGGATCTCAATAACAACAGGTGCAAACCATCAATCTCACCATTTACCAAAAACAATGCTGATAAGCTGATACACCTTAGACCCATGTTTCCTCAGATCCATATTTTCATGCGCGTCCATGTGAAGAGACCATCAAACAGGCTTTCTGTGAGCAATAAAAGCTTTTAATCACCTGGGTACAGGCAGGCTGAGAACGAAAAGAGAGTCAGCGAAGGGAGATGGGGTGGGGCCGTTTTATAGGATTTGGGTAGGTAAGGGAAAAAGGGCTGTTGTTCTCTGGTGGGCAGGAGTGGGGGGGTCACAAGGTACTCAGTGGGGGAGCTTTTGAGCCAGGATGAGCCAGGAGAAGGAATTTCACAAGACAATGTCATCAGTTAAGGCAGGAACAGGCCATTTTCACTTCTTTTGTGGTGGAATGTCATCAGTTAAGGCAGGAACTGGCCGTCTGGATGTGTACGTGCAGGTCACAGGGGATATGATGGCTTAGCTTGGGCTCAGAGGCCTGACATTCCTGTCTTCTTATATTAATAAGAAAAATAAAATGAAATAGTGGCAAAGTGTTGGGACGGTGAAAATTTTTGGGGGTGGTATGGAGAGATAATGGGCGATGTTTCTCAGGGCTGCTTCGGGCGGGATTAGGGGTGGCGTGGGAACCTAGAGTGGGAGCGATTAAGCTGAAGGAAGATTTTGTGGTAAGGGGTGATATTGTGGGGTTGTTAGAAGAAACATTTGTCTTGTAGAATTATTGGTGATGGCCTGGATACGGTTTTATATGAATTGAAAAACTAAATGGAATAACAGAAGGAGAAAAACAGGTATAAAAGGTCTAAGAATTGGGACGACCTAGGACATCTGATTAGAGAGTGCCTAAGGAGATTCAGCATAGTCCTGCCAGCAAAGATTATTTATTTACTTCAAGAGTTAAGAGTGGCAGTTTGGGGATAGCACCAGGAGATATCAGCTGTGGTGGCTTGGAGAAACAGTGTAAACTGGCAGTGTAAACAAGAGCAGGGCATGTATGAGTAGTTGAGAACGGTGAATAGAGTATGACTAGACAGAAGATAGTAGGGATGACAAGTTTTTTGGGGCACAGTCTAAGTTGGTCTGGTGTCTGGAATGAGACTGGGGCCTAATAAAAAGGAGCGTCGATACAGGAGCTCAAATGGGCTGTACCTTGTAGCATTCCGACGACAGGCCTGAATTCTGAGAAGGGAAAGTGGTAAAAGTATTGTTCAGTCCTTTTTAAGTTGGTGGCTGAGCTTGGTGATGTGTGTTTTTAAAAGACTTTTAGTCCGTTCTACTTTTCCTGAAGATGGAGGACCGTAAGGGATATAAAAGTTTCACTGAATCCTAAGAGCTTGAAAAACTGCTTGGCTGATTTGACTAATAAAAGCTGGTCTGTTATCAAACTACATAGAGGTGGGAAGGCTAAACTGAGGAATTACGTCTGACAGAAGGGAAGAAAAGACTGTGGTGGCCTTCTCAGACCCTGTAGGAAAGGCCTCTACCTATCCAGTGAAAGTGTCTACCTAGACTAAGAGGTATTTTAGTTTTCTGACTCGGGGCATGTTGAGTAAATCTAATTTGCCAGTCCTGGGTGGGGGCAAATCCTCGAGCTTGATGTGTAGGGAAGGGAGGGGGCCTGAATAATCCCTGAGGAGTAGTAGAATAGCAGATGGAACACTGAGAAATTATTTCCTTGAGGATAGATTTCTACGATGGAAAGGAAATGAGAGGTTCTAAGAGGCGAGCTAGTGGCTTGTACTATAGCATAGTCTGCCTTTGCTGGTGTGTGGCTATTAGGCCTGGTGGAACTGCTATCAATAAATCAAGCGTGATCAGGGTGAGCAACAGGAAAGAAGGAAATTTGGGGAAATGGGGTGAATGTCAGGTGGATCAGAGAGATATAGTCATGGGGGTCAGGTGTGGTATCAGGAATAATGTGGGAGGCCGGATTGAAGTCAGGGCCAGGAACAATGGTAATTGTGGGACTTAACAAAGAGTGAGTACAGCTGAAGGAGCCGGGGGAGCAGAAAGTATATGCGTCAGGTGTGAGGAAGAAAATAGATTTTGGAAATTATGAGAGCTGTAGAGAGTGAGTTGAGCATAGTTTGTGATTTTGAGGGCCTCTAAAAGTATTAGGGCGGCAGCAGCCACTGCACGGAGATATGATGGCCAGCCTAAAACAGTAAGGTCAAGTTGTTTGGACAAAAAGTCTACAGGATGCGATCCTGGTCCTTGTGTAAGAATTCTGCCTGCACAGCCCTGCACTTCAGCTGTGTGTAATGAAAAGGGTTGGGATGAGTCAGGGAGAGCTAGAGTGGGGGCAGTCTCTAAAGCTGTCTTCAAGGAATGGAAAGAGGAATGGGGAAAGGATTTAGGATCTATGGGGTCAGCTAAGTTTCCTTTTGTGAGTTTATATAATGGTTTTGTTAGGATGGCAAAACCAGGTATCTAAAGGCGAAAGTATCCAACCATGCCTAGGAAGGAAAGGAGTTGTTGTTTTGTAGAAGGGGTTGGGGTTTGAGAGATCAGTTAGACACGATCGGCAGGGAGAGCACGTGTGTTTTTATGAAGAATTATGCCGAGGTAGGTAACGGATGGAGAAGAAATTTGAGCTTTGGAGGGGGATACCTGATATCCTTTGGAGAATAAATGCTGAAGGAGCAGAAGTGTGTCTTGTTGAGAAGATTCAAAGGTGGGACTACAAAGAAGAAGGTCATCAATATATTGAATAAGGTGAGAAGCGGAGGGATGGAAAGAAAGTAAATCATGAGAAAGAGCTTGTCTGAAGTAATGAGGGCTGTCCTTGAAACCTTGCGGCAGCACAGCCCAGGTAAGCTGCTGGGACTGATGGGTGTCAGGGTCAGTCTGGGTGAAAGCAAAGAGAGGCTGGGATGAGGGGTGCAGGGGAATAGTGAAAAAGCGTCTTTAAGATCGAGAATGGAATAGTGAGTTGTGGAGGAAGGTATTGAGGACAAAAGAGTGTATGGATTGATGGATAGGCAAAACAATTTGGTTGATAAGGCGCAGATCCTGAACTAATCTGTAAGACTTGTCCGGTTTTTGGACAGGTAAAATGGGGGAATTGTAAGGAGAGTTTATAGGTTTTAGAAATCTATGCTGTAGCAGGCGAGTGATAACAGGCTTTAATCCTTTTAAAGCGTGCTGTGGGATGGGATACTGGCGTTGAGCAGGGTAAGTGTGGTTAGGTTTTAATGGGATGGTAACGGGCAGCTACCATGTACATGGCAGTCTGTCAGCAGGGTAGGGAATCCTGAGACATGTGCAATGCTACCTCTTCCCTTAACGAAGTTTTACTCTAGAGGTAATTGACTTGGGCCCAGTCATATGACAAAACAGAGTGAGATCAGTGTAATAATGGAGTTGCAGAGTGTTTTACAATTTCAAAGAAAAGAGAAAAACTGTTTCATGGGGAGATCAGGAGAGAAAGCTGGCAAGGGAAGGGAACGTTTACTGAGTATATACCAGGTGCTAAGTTTCTTTCCAAATAATATTTAAAATTTTGGAACACTCTGAAAAAAAAGTACTGTCTGATATATGAGTTTAATTCTAATTAACTATTAGTTTTTTAGTTAAATTGAGCCATGAGACATAATGTCTAAAATTAAGGTCTACTATTATGCACTGCCCCTTAACATCTGGTGAAAGCAGGAGGGCCCTGAATAGCTGAATTGGAAGTTTCCTTCCTACACTGCTTGTGTGCATAAGGTCTCCTCACCAAATAACCCTACTTGTCAAGAGAATCATGCGCAATTCCTGCTTATCTCTTAACAGTGGGTTTCTTTTCTTCTTTTTTTTTTTTTCTTTTTTTCTGAGACGGAGTTTCACTCTTGTTGCCCAGGCTGGAGTGCAATGGCACGATCTCGGCCCACTGCAACCTCTGCCTCCCGGGTTCAAGAGATTCTCCTGCCTTAGCCTCCCAAGTAGCTGGGATTACAGGCATGCACCACCATGCCCAGCTAATTTTATATTTTTAGTAGAGACGGTGTTCCGCCATGTTGGTCAGTCTGGTCTTGGACTCCTGAACTCAGGTGATGCACCCACTTTGGCCTCCCAATGTGTTGGGATTACAGGCGTAAGCCACCGCGCCCGGCCTGAACAGTGGGTTTCTGTTCCCTGCCAGCCCAGATAATTATTCAAACAAGCCAATTACAGCCTTTCATTGGAACCAGGGAGCATGCCATTGTCTAAATACTGCAAACCTGCCTCGTACAGTCCCTGTTGGTTCACTCTGCTCGTCAGTGCAGCCCCTGTGTGACCCTGGATGGCGAGTGGTATCTTCCTGCTCTGAGCTGTGAGTGTTTGTGACTAATAAACTGCTGTCCTCTGTCCAGTGTTGTGTGTTAGAGTGGAGTCCCTCTTTCACTAAAGGGGTGAGTAGGAGGTGATTAAAACAAGTCATGCGTAACTCTCTAACCCAAATTTGATAATTTAACAATCACTTAAAAACCATTCAGTATTTTCTTGATGGAAAAATACAACACACAAAAAGTAAACTCCTCAGCCTAGCATGTAAGACATTCCACAATTTTAGTATGTGCCTACCGCTCCAACTTATTTTCCACAACTGGGAGCTACTCCCCATTCATTCTAGACCACTTACATTGTTTTGTAACTCTCTATGTTGTCACAAATATGTAAGCCTTTGCTCTTTTTTGCTTCCTCCATCTGGAAAAATACTTAATCTTTTGTCTAAAATCCTAAAAATCCCACTCAACATCTGTACTATGAGACTTTCTTATACATCCCTCCAAGAAGCTGTTTGTGTTTTCCTTCATGTTCTCACTGCACTGTTGACATATACCCATTAAAGCACATATTGCTCTATATTGCAACTATTTGTTCACATGATTTTCTGCTGTGTTAGTCCATAACCAGCTTGAGAACAGGGTCCTTTTCTTGCCAATCTTTATAAATATATATATATTATTCATTTTATATATATAAAATATACATATTATTCAATACATTAAAAATATATATTATTCAATATATAATATATATTATTTAATATATATAATATTTTTAAATATATAGTATATATATTTTTATTTTATATATAGATATAGATATAAATATAGATATAGATATATTTTTTTGAGACGGAGTCTCGCTCTGTCACCCAGGCTGGAGTGCAGTGGTGTGATCTCAGCTCACTGCAAGCTCCGCCTCCTGGGTTCACGCCATTCTCCTGCCTCAGCCTCCTGAGTAGCTGGGACTACAAGTGCCTGCCACCATGACCAGCTAATTTTCTTGTATTTTTAGTAAAGACAGGGTTTCACCGTGTTAGCCAGCATGATCTCCATCTCCTGACCTCGTGATCCACCCATCTTGGCCTCCCGAAATGTTGGAATTACAGGTGTAAGCCACCGTGCCCGGCCACTAATCTTCATATTTATGGAAACTACCATAGCGACTATCATCTGAAAGGTGATATCAGTCTTTCAAAATTCCACCTCAACAAATGCTGTTGAATGAATGAATGGATCATTGTGTAATTATGTCTAGCTAACATGAATTTTATAGCTACAAAACTCCCTTGACAAATATAACTTGATTTCTGCTTTTCTTTCTTCCTTACCACTCTTCTGATCTAAGTAGTATGAGGCTTAAGAATTATTCAGGTATGGGAACCTCAGAACCTGAACCATCTCATAGCATCTGTTGGCCACCACTGAGCTGTAATTGATTTGGCTCTTTTGAGTGTGTGATCTGCTTTCTGCTTCTTTTGTGCCTTCTCAGCAGCCAAGAAATCTCTGACTGATTTATCTGCACAACTCCAGGTTATGCAGCCTCCATGAGCATTTCCTTGGGCACCACACTCATCCTTCCTATACTGCCATTCTGAAACCATGCTTTCAGTCTTTTTGGGCTATGCCCTGGGAGACAAAACACATGTTCTGTCTGCACTGGGACCACCTAAACTTATATTGAGTTTGTGTCACTTATATTCCACAGTCTGAAGATTCTCTCTACTATTTTGGATACTCATTTTAAAGTCACAATAAATTCCACCTCTTCTGATATTTCCTAAAGGGAAGATGTCATCTTTTCACTTATATGGGAAGAGATCTCTTCTTTTAAACTTCTAGCATCTGTGTATATCTGTATATCTATATAGATAGATATATAGATGACAGATATAGGTGTGTGTGTACACATTTATACATGTATATATGTGTATATATACGTATATGTATGTGTGTGTGTATGTACATAGGTACTCTTCATTTTTTTCAACTATATGATATATTTGTTTTGGCTTTTCAATGAGAACTTAAGCTTCCCCTCCATGTTTTTGAAACATTCTTTTAAAATAAGTAAACAATATCCGCAAATGTTATTATTCCTTTAAAGAATTATGTATAATCTAATTATTGGATATTACTTTTGTGTCCTTCCATTAACATACCACTGTAAATTAGTTTTGTAGCTGTTTGGTGAATGGTTTCCTGGCGAATGAAAAACAGCAAACTTTACACTAAATCATATTTTTATAGCAAGTCAATTCCACTACAGCAAAGACCATTTCTAAATGTCAAAAACTGTTCTTCAGCTTTAGCTATGGCCTACTTACTTCGCATAATACTTAATATTAGAGCATTCTAGTATGACAATAGAATTGGGACAATCTCTGAGAGTTCATGGTAATTAGATTTGCAGCTGGCTTTCAGTCTTTTCAATTTTTTTTCTTTTAAAAAATTTAAACACAATGGGGAAATGAATTAAATATTGCATGTCAGTTAGCTCAGTTATGTTGTAAAACAATCATAATATCAAATTACACATGCCATCCATCCATGGACTTACTCAACTGTAAGAAAATAGTCTCATGTTCTGTAAAATGAAATCAAACTAAAAGATTTAATCTAACAAATTCAATATTTGATAAGCAATAAAAAGTGACATTTCTTGGTCTGAGGAAAGACTTAAATATCTGGACAAAGACATATGCTTCTGGAAAAAGATTGTTTCTTTTGTTCAGATCGTGCCAAGTAGAAATACTGTCTCTATTACTGTGGACATTTTTATTATCATGTCTCAACAGGAGTGCTCTGGTTGAGAAAGCACTTTCATTCTAACTTTCTTAATCCCCATTGGCTCTAAGTTTCTAAGTAATTTTTAATTTCAATCCAGAACTTTTTTTTTTTCTTTTTTTTTTTTTTTTTGAATGTTTGATAAAATTCACTGTGGCTCATTTTGGGTTATTGGAGCATAAAAATAAAAAACATTTCATCAGATAAGTGATATTTCATGTGCTCTGGGGATATTAAATGATTTTGGAGAGTCAAACATCCCTTGGAATATAATTATTTAATAAAAACAATTTCATCAGAAGTAAGACTAATGAAATAAATGAGTGGTAGATTGAGAGTTGGAAGGGATATAGAATCTGGCACCTGAATAACTTGTTTTGTTATAAATGGTTTAATGAGTCAGTTCTCTTCTTTGTTGAGTGGGGAATCATGAACAACAGGTTGCTCTGTGGCTGCCCAGTTGCCCCACTTCTAAGATGTGATTTCTACATCTTTAATATCTTGGACACTTAGCCCCAAGTCCTTCCTTTGTGCAGATTCTCATGTCAGAAAGAAAAGTGAAATAGGGGAGAGAGGAGATAAGAATGGTACTCAAGACTCGGTCCTCCCTCCTCTACTCCCTGTCTGTATCTCTCAGAAAGGCTCTAGCCTTTCACTTTAGCGAGAGAAATCTCCATGAAGGAGATTTGTCACTGCCCCCTATCACAGCTGTATCTCAGTTACTTGCCCTGCCGTTTTCTTTGTTGCTCTTTCTTGCCCTGAAATTCCAACAACTGAGATTATCAGAAGGAGCAGCTGTTATTTAAGGCTACAGTTATCAAGACTATAGCAGTGCTTTTGGTAGAAAAAGTCAAGTCAGTTCACCAGTGTCAGGGAACAGAGCTAAGGAAAGAAGTGCTGCCTCAGTGAGCCTATATTTATTTCTTGGCTACTGCCTATCTGATTGAATGTAAATCAAATGGTAATAATTTGCATAATTGTGAACACTTGGTGCTCTATCAAGACCCTCTCTGATCCCTTTTACCTGTTCTTTGCGTTCGTGCTTCAGCTTCTGTGTGCTGTGCTTCTCACTGTTCAGCCCTATGACCTTCTTAGAGGACTGTCCTCATGCTAATGGAGCTGCTTGCTGGCGTGTACAGACAGCAAACCACCTGCTCCAAATCACATGCAGACAAAAGAGAGAAGAGAACTGTGGCTGCAGCACCCAAGACTGTATGCTCATGAAAATATTGGCAAGCCTTTCTGGAATAATTAGAATAATTTTAGGTGGGACATGGTAAGATTAAACATTTAATAACATAGCAATATTAAAATGTCTCATTTTATAGAACCATGGAGATGTCAGGGACTTTGAAGTCAATTTTGTCCCCCTTCTTCTCCTCACTTGTACCTTACTTAGAGAAAGTCATAGCTTTACCATGTGTAAACCACTCATTTATAAAGTCTTATAGGATTACTGATTCTACTGCCTTTGAAATTCTATGATCTTTTTTTCCCTATAAGTTAAGCCAAACTTTGAAATCTCTCATGTAACAACTATTGAATGTATTTAGCCAAACTTTTCATGTTTCATTATTATTATTATTATTTTGTCTAATTTTGTTTGGAAATGGAAAACGGTCTGTCATCATTGTCAGGATAACAATCTTTCATACACTGGAAAACTATTATTATGTTGCTTCCTCTTGAGTTGACAAAATAATTCCCTTCTTTGCTTTCCAACCATTTAATCATCTTGCTGTCTTCAGAGTCCTTTTTAAGTTCCCTTTTCTCTTGAGTTTACAGCCCAGAACAACATATTAAGTAAGTGTATTTAATACATTAAGTAACCAAAACCTGCGAAATTTGTTTGCTCTACTGAACATTCTGTACATTTACTTTAGGCTTCTTTCTGAAATATTGCATTAATGTCTGTGTTTTCAATGCCTGATGAGTGAATGAATGAATGAATGAAATCAAGAGTAGTATACTATGGATATTATGTTTTGTTGCAGACCCTAAGTTTTTTTTTCTATGTTTCAAAAAGCAGCATAGGTAAATTATTTTGTCCTTGGAGTTAAGACTTGGCATCATGGAAGCAACCTATATCAAAAGGCATTTAAGACTTAGGTTTAAATCCTGACTCTACTATTTTCAGCTGTAGGATCTTAGGCAAATTGCTTAAGCCTGTTAACGGTACAGTCTCCTTATCAGTGAATTGGGGATTTCAGTAGATACTTTGAAGACTTCTTTGAAGATGGAGATGATGCATATTATAACTTGGCAGTCAGTAGCCCTTTAATGAATGGCTACTATTAATGTCATAGAGACCTTCAGTTTCAAGGAGAACCCAGGAAAGTCTTGATAAATGGGCCTTGGCTTTCCTGAAAGGTAAGTTTTCTCTGACATGGTCACAAAAATGGCTTCATTTGAGAAGGCTTTGCCTTGCAAATAACTTTCTGATTCCTTGGAGATAGTATAAGGTATGATGAAAGGAGCACCCATATGGAAGCGGGAGACCTGGATCTCTTCTTCTGCTGCTAATCATGTCTGTAACCATAAGCAAATCACTTAGCCACTGTGGGCTCCAGTTTCCTCATCAATAATAAAATGAAGCAGTTGGAACAGAGGATCTTAATGTTCCTTTTAAGATTTTGTGACTCTGAGTGTCTTTTTGAAGAGCTCCTGGAAGACTAGCGGAAGGTAGTGAAGACAGTTGAGATGCTAATATAAACGAGGATCTTCTTTAGGTATAGGAACAGGATAATCTTCAAGAAAGGTATAGGAACAGGATAATCTTTATAGTTAAAACTATATTTAAAAATACAAGGAAAAGCATTGCTCTTTTAATGTAAGTTGGAAATTTCGGTTCTTATTAGATATTTGGTAAAGCTCTTTGGCATTAAAATCCTTTATCCATGTAAATTACATGTTGCTAAGACTGCTTCTAATGGTGCTAGGAGCTCAAAACTTTGAACCAGATAGCATTAGGTTGAAATAAGAAAGAAAAAAATAATATGAAGGTAAGTGAGGTTACAATTGGTTGGGGTCAAGATGGTTAATGACATCATATTTTTTCCTTTTGTGCTTATGACCGCTATATCAGATGCATTTATTTCCAGGAGAGAGATTATTTTCATTATGATTCTGAGAGATGTACAGAGAACTACTTCCAGCTGAGACACTTACCAGAGTCCTTGGTTGAGAGACAGAGCTTTAAGATACCTAGCGTGCTTTATTTCACCTCTGTAAATTTAGAAGCTAGAGATGAATGATGAGGTTTCAGCTCAGTCCAATATTACTCAAGTTTCCTGCCAGAGGAGGTACTGCTATCTAAACAAAAAGAGATTCAGTTTAAATTTTTCACCTCAAATGGCAATATCCATGATATGTGTGCTGTATCCATCCCTGACAATATCACTATGGCTCCAACTACCTCCTTTCTCTTTTAGAGCAAATGACAGAGAACTTGGTAAACATGCCAATGGGGAAAAAAAAGCTACACTGGTGGAACAGCTATTATAAAAATGTTGTACATTTTATTGTTAAAATATATTTTTTATTCATGATATTGAAAAAATAGAGAATGTATAAACAAGAAAATAAAAATCACTTAAAATAAAACCTTCCTGAAATAGCTATTGGTAATATTTTGGTGTGTATTCTTTTGCTCTGGTCATATATGTGGTTCTTCAAACTGGGATAATAATGTGCATAGTATTTGACGTTTTTAAAGAAATACCTGAGACTATCTAATGATAAATTTTCTATGACTTTACATCTTCTTTGGGAATATGGTCTTAGGGTTGAAGTAATGGTAGTGGGACAAAGAGTAAAACAGAAGTGGTGAGGGATGAGCTGGGAAGGCTTGAGCCTGGTTTGTGAAATAGTAAGGGCTTTGAGTGTCATGCTATGCAGAGTAGGGTATGGAAAGTTACTGGGTAGCATAAGTATGGAGTCATTGATCCCACCTCCCTAAAACAGTGTGAGTTACACAGTTCAGCAGGACAAAGCCTAGGACATCTGAGATTCATTTATTGATCCTAAAGGAAGTACAATGATGTGGAACAAACACAGGCTTTGGACTCAGACATTGGGGGTTTGAATTCTGGCTCCTATACTCATGAGATACACCATCAGACCAGTTTTTTGTTACTTGTAGACTTCAGTTTCCTCATCTGTAAAATGAAGACGATAACATGTAGTTTGCACTGAGGGTTAAATGAGATACTACATGTAAAGCATACAGCTTAGTTCTGGCATGTCTTAGTTTACTTTCGTTATTCTTATTTTTAAAGTTAGGTCATAGAGGGAACATTGTTTTCCCAACAAATAAATTCTATAACATTAATGAGTCTATGAAGGATTTCATTTCTTAGGAGTGATGACAACTTATTGGTATATTTTAAAATTTCCCTTACAAAGAATTGTTCAAGAAATTTGGGGTTGATAATTTTCTATCAGTTTTAGTCACCAATGAAATCTAAATTAACAAGAATAAATAGTTTAGATGGAAAAAATTATGAAGCTTTTAAAGCCAATGTGTCTTATATTTCTGTCATTGTTTATCTTTCTTAAGGTGAGAGTCCCTGTGCAGATTCACCATCTTCCAGTGCCATTTGCCCATTCTGCTTTGTTCTCCTCCCTCTTCACTGAGGCTTCCACTGGTCACTCTCTCCTGACCCTGGAGCTTTATTGCCAACAAACTCTTCTGCAGTCTCAGTCCCACCGCTTACAATAGGTCCCCTAACTCCTGTAGTACAGATTGTCTGGGTTTGCCTCTGGCTCTGCCTCTGACAAGCTGTGTGACACACATATGTACACACACACACACACAGAGAGGGAGAGAGAAAAAAAGAGAAAGAGAAAGAGAAAGAGAGAGAGAATATATACCATATAAGGTTGCTATGAAGATTCAATAAATGAAAGTATTCATACAAATCAAGCACTTATAACAATAACTGGTAGTTAGTAACCCCTATATATTAGCTACTATTTTTGTTATCTTCAGTAAAAGTCAGGATAATGGTAGCTACCACATGGCACTGTTTGGAATGAATTACACACTGTGTCTTAAAGCATTTAATCTAGAGCCTGGCACCAACTAGCCTTCGATGATGATAATTATTAATGCCTATGTCTCAGCTCTCATAAAATCACTTCAGTTCCTCCAGTGAGGGATGCTGTTTCTTACTTCCCGACCTCCATATATGCTCTTCTTTTTTTCTACAATCTTTTTCTCTGGGTAACTCCTACTATCTCTCTCTCTTTTAAATTTTATTATTTACTTTTTTGAGACAGGGTCTCACTCTGTCACCCAGGCTGGAGTGCAGTGGCATGATCACAGCTCACTGAAGCCTCAACCTCCCAGGCTCAAGGTGATCCTCCCATCAAAGCCTTCTGAGTAGTTGGGACCACAGGTGTGCGTCACCACACCCAGCTAGTTTTTGTATGTTTTGTAGAGATAGGGCTTTGCCACATTGCCCCGGCTGGTCTTGAACTCCTGGGCTTGTGATCCACCCACCTTGGCCTCCCAAAGTTCTGGGATTACAGGCGTGAGCCACTGTACCTGGCCCCTACTCACTCTTTAGATTACACTTACATGTCACTTCCCTGGGAAGTCATCTTTGTCAACAGCTCAAAAGGGTGAGTTGCCCCGACTCTGTCTCTTCACTTCCTCTGGCAAACTGTGTTTCCCTAGTCAGGGCATTTATTATCATTTATGGTGATTGCTGATTTTATTGTTTTTTCTTCCCTTCTTGTTGGTAAGCTTTACCAGAGGAGAAATAGTTTCTTTTGCATACCTTGGAGTTCCTGATATATAATATATATTAAACTAATAATAATAATAATAATAAAATTGTCAAATCAGGAGTGGTAAGAAGAAAATCAGGAGAGTAATTTCTGAAATTCAACTGACAAATGTGTTTCAACAAGAGATTATTTAACAGTGTCAGTGTTAGGAGAGAAGTCAGGTAAGCTAAAGACTGAAATGTGTACCTGGATTTGGCCACTAAGAAATTGCCGGTGACTTAAGAAAGAGCGATTTAATAATGTGCTGGAATGGGGAGCAGATTGCAGAGGGAAGAGGAGTGAAAGAGAGATGAGAAATTGGAGTAGTAAGTGTAGACCTCTTTTTCAGAAAGCTTAGCAGTAAAGCAAAATAAAGTAAGAGGGCAGCAGCTAGGGAGCCCCTAGAGATGGCCAGTGTGGGTGTGAGACTGTCACTCTGGGTCATGTGCTTGTGTGTGTATCTCTGCATGTGAGTTTGTGTCTCTGTGAGTGTTTCTGTATATGCCTGTGTCTGTGTGTGTGTGTATGTCTATGTCTACTTATTTGTGTGTGTGTATGTGCGTGAGTGTCCATGTGTGGGTGTGTGACAATGTGTGTGTGCCTATGTCTGCATATCTGTGTCTGTGGCAGTGTCCGTATGTCTCTCTCGGAATGGTGTGTGTATGTGTGTGTGTGTGTGTGTAGAGAGAGAGAGTGTGTTTAAGGCAGAAGAGACTTGAACATATTTCTATGTTGAGGAGAGTTAGTGAGAAGGAAGGCTCAAAAGGAAAATCTGTGAATACTAAAACCATGGTTGGAGGAGAGTTTCTCAGAGGGTGTAGGTTTCTGTGATTTTTGCCTGTGATATCTGGAAGAAGATTATTTTGTTACTGTATCTTATTTTCATCCATGCACTTTGGTTATGTATATTATTTCCTGAATTATTGACCTTATCTTTCTCCAGCAAACTTCCTACCCCAGACCAGTCCAATTGCTAAGGATCTGGAGAAACTATGTTATATTTCATTGCCAGTGAAAATATTGGAGTATCATAAAGACAACAGATTGCTCTTTCTGTGTTTACTTTACAACATACCTTGTAAACAGAGCCTGAGAGAAAAGTGAACAAGTGATACATTTACTCATTGACATTATAAGCACACTCCAGAAATACTATACATAAATTTAAAATGGCTAAATTAAAAATGTATGGGATAATAATGTTGAAATCCATGCTTCTGGTTTTGAAACTTTAATTATTTGTTCATTTAAAGGACATTGGTAGTATTCAGCAGGGGATGTTAAATCCCTATAAAAAAAATAAGTAGTCAGCCAGTGTTTGCAGTTTGTCACTGTCTAAATCCCTCAGCGACATGGAGACTTGCTGAAAGAGTTTATATTTGATAGAACACTGTAAAGAGGGAAAAGTTCGGAGTAATATTTTTTTAGAAAAGATTATTTCTGTTTTGGACAACGTGATCACAAACAAGAAAGGGAAGGGTTTTTTTCATTACAAATCCTTTCTCAATGGAGTTATCAAAAATACACAGGCAATAATTTTAAAAATCATGAAATTGAAAGTATTTTTACTGGGACTTCTTTTAAAATTTATCTTGAAAAGCAATTACATGGTCATGTAAAATATTCAAAAGGTGCAAAATGAAATAGAATGAAAAGTAAGTCTTCTCTTGATCTCTGCTCCCCAGTCACCAAATTATCACTGTGGAAGCAATCATGTTATTAATTAATTTCCTGTAGGTCTTTCTGGACACATTTTTTGAATTTATAAACTTGTATATTTGTATAGCTTCACATCCATCAGTAGAAGACTATATACATTGTCATTCACTTTTTTTTTCTGTATGACTCTTGAATATAGGAAGTAAAAGAAAGATAATATTGGACATCCTTAGCAGTGGAGCATTGGCCCAGAAGTCACTAGTGAGACTTCTGTATCCCTTTCCTTTCCACCTATTAATGTGCACAGAGGTTTTTAGTTTGTACTTGGGGATGAGGGAAGAGAAAGGAGCAATTTTGGTGGTAGAGTCTGTGGTTTTGGGGAGCTAAGGATGGGAGTGTTTCTGGCTTTTAGTCTGGGTTGGACTGCCCAAGCTCCAAAAAGTGGCAGTCAGAAAAATAGTGGCACTGTTTTTTAGGAGGGATTTGGCAGATTCATGGGAAGTAAGAGATGGCCAAAAGTTAATTTTTGGAAAAGAAGAGCCATTTCAGAGTCCTGGTGACCAAATGCAACACACAATTGGAGAGAAGGTTATTTCCTCCACCTCCCTTTGGAACCCAGCAATGATCTGGCACTCCTCAAATCTGTAGGCAGAAAATGTGGAAAATTATAAGCCAGAGTAGGAAAGGAAGGAAAAAGCAGATACCATGCAGTTACAGACTGGGCTGTGGGTTGTGTGTGGCACCCTTTTGGAGAACTCCTTAAAATATCTTGGGGACACTTGGAGATGCGCTGATTGCTAGTCATCAAAAGAGTTGAAGCTCTTGCCATCATAATTTGGGCATAAAAGTAGACTGCAACTTTATTTTATATTTCCAATCTGGTGAAGCCTAGAAAAATTGGGTTGTATGTAGAAATGGAAAATACTAAAGATAGAAGATACACAATACCTTGTAACAGGATGATGAAATGGAATGGAAGTTTAGGTTGCAAAACAATAGATATTTATTCCAAGTTAAAGTCCTGGACCAGATTTACAAAGTAAGAGGAACTTCTAGATCATTCTTAAACTCCTTATTCTTATCAAGAATATAAAAGGGTAAAGAAGGAGATTGACATATTACTTCTTAAGAAGATTTCTTTAGAGAGCTGTACTAAGAATCCATGCCCCCTACAAGGGCAAGTTCTGCAGGATGTCTGCCCCACACCTTAAGCCAAACCTTTAACTGGACTGCCTAGAAAGTCTGATATGTATTTAGCAAGGTTGAAGGACACAATGGACTCTTATCTGAGTCTCCCCTAAGAAATCTCAAGGGTAAAAGATTGGCTGGGTAGCTGCAACAGACAAGCTGAAGGACAGTGGTTGTTAGATCCCCCAGCACTCCTGGGGTTCACTGGGGGTTAAGAACAGGTGAGTGTTTCCTATGGATGAGATGTGGGACACGGAGGAGAAAGTGTGATCCTGGAGTCATACTACGTTCTTTCCAAAAGGGCTGCAGAGAGAAGTAGGAGACATTACTACCTTGCTAGGGGCTAAGGAAGGCATGAGCAACCAGATAGCATAGAGATACCCAGGTCCAGAGAATTTCAGGTGGATGTTTTCAAGCAATTGGGTAGATTTGTAAAATAACTCACTGAAGTGTCGCTCAGTAGAATCAGCTTTAAGTAACAGCCGAGCCCAGGTAGTGCTTCTGCTCTATGACCAAAGAATCCTTGCTCTCCTTCGCTCTCCCATTCTCTCCAGCTCTTGCCTGGAAGTGTCGAAAAATGGATGAAGGCTTGGAGAAAAGAATGAATGGAGAGGAGGACAAAAAGCATTGGATCAGAAGAGAGAAGCTGACCATACTCCAAGGGTGGGGACATGACTGCATGGAAGAAGCAAAACTATTTAGCAATACAACTGTAGTGACCAAACATTTTCATTTTCTTCCAGGGGCAGGGAATGAAATAGCTCTACTAAGTACATAAGGGCAGTGTTGTAAGATCTCATCCCATGATTTATGTTTGTGCCAGGTAGCAATTACCTGTAGGCATGAGGGAAAGACAAAATAGGAGAAATTCTTTATTCCTCCAGCATTTTCCCTTCTGAACTCCCAGAGGTTCTTCAATTTTTACTTCATTTTAGTGGATTTCTTTCTTGAAAGGCACTAACACTTCCCTGTCAGGCTTTCTGTATCATTTCTTTTTCTTTTATTGTCCCAGGTTTTCTTTATTACCCTGGGCCACTGCTCTAACCAGTAGTTCTGCTTTTCTCAGTCTGATTTTCTCACTGTCCCTGCAGTGGCAGTAGTAGTAGTGATATAGGACTTGAAAAGAAATTATTTAGGCAGATAGTGAGGGTAAGAGAGCCCTCAGTAAGGTTTTCCTTTAAATAAAAAGCAGCCCCCAAATCATTTCTTTTCTAACAAAAAGAAGCCTGTAAAATCAAACTGCAGACATAGATAAGCAAGATGGAAGCTTGCACGAGTGAATGCCAGCAGCTATGCCAATAGGAAAGGGCTAACAGGACCAGGCATGTTCAACATGGAAGCTCCATCTTCCTTTTTCTTTGTCAACCATACGAAAAGTAAAGGAACAGGCAACATGGTGCTTGCCAGGTAGAGAACCTATCTGCATAATAAAAGATTGGGACATGAGGCCAGCATCTTTGTGCGCTGTTTAAATGGCACACCTGGTCATGGGTGTGCTATGTAAATCAGACACCGCCTCCTCAAGCTCATCTATAAAACCCTGTGCTTTTTTTTTTTTAATTATACTTTAAGTTTTAGGGTATATGTGCACAACGTGAAGGTTTGTTACATATGTATACACGTGCCATGTTGGTGTGCTGCATGCATTAACTCGTCATTTAACATTAGGTATATCTCCTAATGCTATCCCTCCCCACTCCCCCAACCCCACAACAGGCCCCAGTGTGTGATGTTCCCCTTCCTGTGTCCATGTGTTCTCATTGTTCAATTCCCACCTATGAGTGAGAACATGCAGTGTTTGTTTTTTTGTCCTTGTGATAGTTTGCTGAGAATGATGGTTTCCAGCTTCATCCATGTCCATACAAAGGACATGAACTCATCATTTTTTATGGCTGCATAGTATTCCGTGGTGTATATGTGCCACATTTTCTTAATCCAGTCTATCATTGTTGGACATCTGGGTTGGTTCCAAGTCTTTGCTATTGTGAATAGTGCCGCAATAAACATACGTGTGCACCTGTCTTTATAGCAGCATGATTTATAATCCTTTGGGTATATACCCTGTAATGGGATGGCTGGGTCAAATTGTATTTCTAGTTCTAGATCCCTGAGGAATTGCCACACTACTTCCACAATGATTGAACTAGTTTACAGTCCCACCAACAGTGTAAAAGTGTTCCTATATCTCCACATCCTCTCCAGCACCTGTTGTTCTGACTTTTTAATGATCGCCGTTCTAACTGGTGTGAGATGGTATCTCATTGTGGTTTTGATTTGCATTTCTCTGATGGCCAGTGATGATGAGCATTTTTTCATGTGTCTGTTGGCTGCATAAATGTCTTCTTTTGAGAAGTGTCTGTTCATATCCTTCGCCCACGTTTTGATGGGGTTGTTTGTTTCTTCACGGAATTGGAAAAAACTACTTTAAAGTTCATATGGAACCAAAAAAGAGCCTGCATTGCCAAGTCAATCCTAAGCCAAAAGAACAAAGCTGGAGGCATCACGCTACCTGACTTCAAACTATACTTCAAGGCTACAGTTACCAAAATAGCATGGTACTGGTGCCAAAACAGAGATATAGACCAACGGAACAGAACAGAGCCCTCAGAAATAATGCCACATATCTACAACTATCTGATCTTTGACAAACCTGAGAAAAACAAGAAATGGGGAAAGCATTCCCTATTTAATAAATGGTGCTGGGAAAACTAGCTAGCCATATATAGAAAGCTGAAACTGGATCCCTTCTTTACCCCTTATACAAAAATTAATTCAAGATGGATTAAAGACTTGCATGTTAGACCTAAAACCATAAAAACCCTAGAAGAAAACCTAGGCAATACCATTCAGGACATTGGCATGGGCAAAGACTTCATGTCTAAAACACCAAAAGCCATGGCAACAAAAGCCAAAATTGACAAATGGGATCTAATTAAACTAAAGAGCTTCTGCACAGCAAAGGAAACTACCATCAGAGTGAATAGGCAACCTACAGAATGGGAGAAAAGTTTTGCAATCCACTCATCTGACAAAGGGCTAATATCCAGAATCTACAATGAACTCAAACAAATTTACAAGAAAACCCTGTGCTTTTCACCATGGAACTGGAAGACCCACTCGGGGGCGCCTCTTTGTCTCTGTGGGAGAGAGAGCTATTCTCTTTCTTTCGCCTATTAAACCTCTGCTCTTAATCTCACTTCTTGTGCGTCTGTGTCTCAATTCCCTTGGCATGAGATGACAAACCTCGGGTATTTACCCTAGACAACGACGCCACTTCATTTGTTGTCATATTGGTATTTTCTTTCCCTTAAAAAAGTACAGATTTTTATGTGGGAACAGCCTAAGGACATTTCCCTCTAGCCCTTGTGGCCACATGAGAGCCAGAGTCCCTGCTCTCTGACTGCCAGTGACAGGCCAAAACCTCACAATTCATTGGAGTTCACTGGCTGCTCATTGAATAGAGAATACCCGTGGTGGATTGCTCCCAACAGCAATCATGGTGGGTTGCTAATTTAAATCAAGCCATCAGTGTGGCAGATTTTAAAGCTCCAGATTATAAACACTTGCAGAGTTATAAACTCCAAACCACTGGCCCTGGAGTCAGAGATCAAGCTTCAACTTCTGTCTCCACTGTAAGGTGCATTTGTGCAGACTGGAGACAATTTCTTTACAAAGGAGCCAATAGATGCCTCCCATATATTAAGTAAGGTACTAGGCCCAACATGTTTTGCAATATGGTAGTGTTACAGAAGCCTTGGCTAAATATTAAGAATTATTATTGTAACTCTGGCTTCTTTTAATTCCACATTTACCTGTTTCTCATGTTTCTAGGCTCTTAGTTACTTCTTCCTCTTCTTCCTTTTCCTTTCTCTTTCTTACTTCTATTTGGGGAGGAGGAGTCAATGGCCTTTTCATTTACATAGGTTTTTCTTTCTAGGCCAGAGACTTCATTTTAATCATCTGTATAGACAGTTTAAATGACCTGCAAATAATAACCTAGAAAACTTTTCCCCTGCCATACCCAGGATTAATTTTCCTTCCTATCTAACTTAATGCTAAAGCTATAAAATGGGAAAGAACATGGTTGAGTGACAGAATATTAGATTAATAGAATTCCTTAAAGCTTCAAATCCCTCATTTCACACACATCAATGTTTCTCATTTTGTCTTACTTTTTGTTGGTTCATTTCTGAGTGCATGGGGATGTTTAAAAACTACTTCTTTATGTGGTAGTTGCTTTGGACAGTCACTTCTAAGCCTCGATTGACACTGGAATAGTCTGTATATTACCATCTTGAAGACATGCAGCACTAGAATTTCTTTGGATCCTGGGAAGATTCAACTTCTCTCTTGACTTTTCTCTCCTCTCATAGATAGTTTATCATTTCATATAGATTCGACATTTCTCTTGATTCCCAAATGTGCATATTATTTTGGGTTTCACTACCTAGTAACAGGTGGAGGATGAAAAAATAGCATCTGGATGGATTTTTGCTGTTGTAGATTTGGTGGATAGAAGGAAGAAGTTGAACCATGCAAATGTAAACCAAAAATAAAATTTTAAGGTCCTTCAACCATCTGAATAGATCCCTCCTCTTGGCCAAAGGCATTCTAAAGTTAACCTAAAAAAACTAGCTCAAGCCATGATGGGAAAGAGGACTTGGACATGCCTCATTATATCCTCCTCCCCTTTGGAAGTACTAATAGACCAGCCTCTTTAAGTCTGATAAGAAACATTTATAATCTATTATCTTTGAAGCCTGCTACCTGTAGGCTTCATCTGCTGTATAAGACATTGGTCTTCACAATCCCTTATTGTAAGCCAGACATTCCTTTCTATTGATAATAACTCTTTCAACCAATTGCCAATCAGAAAATTTAAAAATCTACCTGTGACCTAGAAGCCACCCCCTGGTCCACCACCCCACTTCGAGTTGTCCTACCTTTATAGAGTGAACCAATGTACATGATACATGTATTGATTGGTGTCTCATGTCTCCCTAAAATATATAAAACCCCAACCACCTTGGGCACAGATCAGGACTTTGTGAGTCTGTGTTACAGGCATATCCTTAACCTTGGCAAAATAAACTTTCCAAATTGTTTAAGGCCTATCTCAGATACTTTTGGTTTACATACCTTAAGAGGATTCAGCAACAGATATTATCTCAGAGGTGCAAGCAAGTACATAGCTCATCGACCTTCCTGAATGCAAATTGGTTTCTACAATCATTTTGTCAGGTATTTTACTCCATGGTGTTAAAGTAGAATTTCCCATAAAACAAAAATAGAACTGCTAGTATTTATAAGCACTTTGAAATAATAATAACTTACATATTTTGTAAGGGAATAGGAATGTATCCAAGGAGGTAAGGGAATCATGTTGTTTGAATTGATGGATGAATGTAAATATTTTATCACTTTGATGGGTAGATATCAGACAGAGAAATTGTAGATAGATGGAGCAATCTCTATAATGTTTTCTGCATTAACTCAAGGGTGCTGTGCCTCCTTTAGCCTATGGTTTCAGTTTAAATTCTAGGTTTGGAAGAAAATAGTGAATATAGCAAATGCAAATTAAATTAATAATGATAAGCATTAAAAAACCCCTCTCATCCTCAGTATGTTATTCAATAATCAGATAGTCTTGCATTAACCGACTTGAAGTTTTTGCAACTATTTCTCATCTGCCAAACTAGTCACAGCAAGAAAACTCATCAACATTCAAGGATTGAATTCCTGTCCCTTGTATTGCCTCTTCCCACTATCCAATTCAAAAATTCAAGTTGAATCTTCTTACTGTTTAGTTAAAGTCTGTTTAGTCAAGCTGGCATGTGAAAAAGTGAAGATTTCTACGGTGTTTTGAAAACTGGATTTATGGTAAAATCATTTGTTTTATTTGCTCAATCCCCAGAAAAGAAAGTCTAGAAAAAATTCCCTCTGTAGCAGTAGAATTTACTCAAGTTATAAAGCAGTGAGATTAATTATAAGGACACCAGTCCATAGGTTCATTATCACAAGGTTAGTTAATTAATTTATCAATTAGTTAATTGAATTAACTATTTCCTCTCATAGTGAATTTTTTCCTCTCATAGATAATTTATCATTTCATATAGGCATTTTTTCCTCTCATAGATAGTTTATCATTTCATATAGGCAAATACAAAGTTCTATAACAAATATTCTACCAAAATAAAATTTTTAATAAAGAAGCTTTGAGGTAGCACAACCTTAAGTTTAAGAGGTAAATCATATGAACAAAACTAAAATGCTTTTGTAGTTAGAAAAATTTTGATGGCTTCTTTGTTACAAACACAAAGCAAGGCAAGGTCAAGTTCAAGGCTCGACTCATTGGATGGGTAAAGATACAAGGAGCCACTCTTAGATTTAGACAGTTTGTAACTTACATAAACAGTGAAGAGGAGAGTACGCCAAAATTGCCAGCTCCCTGTGATCCTTGTTTTACACACCAGAAAACCAAAAACAAACAATAAAACCCCAACACCACCCAAATCAAAGGGGCTGGATGGCTGCACTGTGAGTCGTGAGGCACCCATAGTTGAGGAGCCAATTCTAGACCACAGAGAAGTGGCCTTATATTCTGCAGCTTCATTCTGAGACGGTGGAACAGAAGGCCCCATACTTCCTCCAAGTCTAGGAGTTGATGAGAAACTCTTGTCATTAGAGTCTCCCAGAGGAGATAGGGAGGCAAGTAGGAGGTGGCTTCAGACCCTCCATCCTCTCTTATTACATGAGGATCACAAGGTGTTCTGCCCAGACACAGGTAAGCTGCAGTTCAAGTGTTCATCTAGATGGATGTGTACAAGACTGCCAGGGTGTCATGGCAAAGTTATCTCCTTGCATCCTTCTTCATAAACAAGCTACATAGAAACTCTGTTCAGGATGACATGATATTCCAGTTTAATAAATTTTAATAAAACTGGAATTTAGACCTGCCTCCGGGTGCTTTTTATGTTGTTTATAACTTTATGGTAACTAATATATAAATATTGTCTCTTTTTTCTCCTTACTACAGCTTCGTGACCAGCTTAGTACTTTGAATTCTCATATTTCAAGTTTTCTCATTAACTATCATTATGCTTGTGATCTATGCTTTTTAAAATTTTTAACCAAGTTTGAATTACAGTAAAAATAAGCTTGTAGTATTTATTTCCACACATGCTACCCCAGGTCAGACTTCTCACTAGGGATATTCAAATGAGAAACAGAGTTAAAAACATAAATAAATAAATAAATAAATAAATAAATGTAAAACCAAGTTTCAAGTTTCAATATCATCAGTGGTTTACAGAATCAAGCCAATATTTTCTTTCCCTCTGGAAATTATTTGATCCAAATCTTGATACAATGAGATAATTAACTGGTAGACTAATTTACATTTGAAGGTGTTGACCCTATCTTTTGGGCACAGGACAACCTAACAAAAGAAGAATGTGTATTCCTTAGCTGGTCAGAGATGTAGTAACCAGTATTAAGGGGGCATTTTTCAACAACTACCATAATTTAGCCAAGGACATGCTAGAATACCATATTCCTTGTGTTATATTTTTTAAAACTTTGACAGTCGTTTTAATGCTTTTTTAGAGGCAATATTTCTGATAGATATTGAGATCGCAATGCTTTTCTAATGTTAATTTGTTACTTTCCTTTGCTAAAATGTATACAATTCTGAAAGAAAACACATTTTGGATAGCTATTATTGTGACACATTTGATCAAACATATAATGGCACCTGCCTGTGGGCTCCTGTCTTAGTTGGCTTGGGCTGCCAAAGTAAATACCGAAGACTGGGTGGCACGAACAACAGAAGTTTATTTGCTCACAATTCTAAAGTCCTAGATCAGGGTGCCAACACCATCTGTTTCTGGCGAGGGCTCTCTTCATTGCTGGTAGATGGCAGCCATCTCACTGTGTGTTCATGTGACTTCTTTATGGAGGGAGAAAGGGAGAGAGAGTGAGCAAGCTTTCTAGTGTCTCTCCTCATAAGGGCTGAGCAAGCTTTCTAGTGTCTCTCCTCATAAGGGCACAAATCTCATCATAGGGCCCCACCCTCATGACCTCATGGAAACCTAAGCACCTCCCAAAGGCCCCATATCTAAATACCATCACATTGGGGTTAGGGCTTTAATGTATAAATGTGGGGGACACAAGCATTCAGTTCATAACAGCCCCATATCTCACTTTGATATAACTGCCAGAACTCCGTTTTTAATGAGGTAGAGTGAGGAGAGCCAAACTAATTATACTTCACATTTAGAAAGCTTGGAGCAGAAAAATTTCCCCTAAATAATTTCCCCAAAATATGTATCTATGTTTTTTGCTCGTTATTTCTAATTTTCAATTAAAACTCTTAATTTTGTGAAAATGTAGAAACATGTACACGGTTTATAAACTCAAATATTGCATTTTTTAAAAACAGTGCCTTGCTTGACCCTTTCACCCTGACTCTGCTGTCTAATGAAGCACACAGACTCATCAGCAATTTTTTGAGGTGTTTACTTGTTTTTCTAAATTATATTATTATACTGCCATGTTTTAGTTTTATAGTGCTAGATATTTTATATATTATTTCATATTAATGCTTCTCAAGATGAAAGTCTAGTTTCTTCACTTTCTTTGTCTACTCGTTATTCATACTGATTACTCATTATTATAAATTGTAAGCATTAATTCCTGCTAATCCTAGAGTGTATCATGATTATATATCCTTTCTTAAAAACACTTTTGTTTTTTTCCTCATGTTATCGATTGCCTCATTTTTCATTTATTTATTTTTCTATGTCCCTTTCTCTGTATTCCTTTCATAAAGTGTCTATGAATCAATAAAATCTAATCCTATTTTCACATAATCAAACCAACAGATGACATCTATTCCATGTTTTTCCTGGAAACTTCTGACCATATTCTTATTCTACCCTGGACACAGCTTTTCTTTGGGTCAGCTGCATGACTACTGCTCTAGAATTTCTCTTCAGTTATTTCCCTTCAACTCTTTCTTGAATTGGATATGCTAAATTCTGAATTCTGTCTTCTTTTACTTTCTTTTTCTTTTATTTTTTTCATTTTAGTGACACACATCCTCCAATTGCTTGTGTTTTTTTTTTCTTCTTTTTTGAGACAGAGTTTTGTTCTTGTCACCCAGGCTGGAATGCCCTGGCACAATCTTGGCCCACTGCAACCTCCACCTCCTGGGTTCAAGCGATTCTCCTTCCTCAGCCTTCCAAGTAGCTGCGAATACAGGTGCCCACCACCACATCTGGCTAATTTTTGTATTTTTAGTAGAGATGGGGTTTCACCATGTTGGCCAGGCTGGTCTCGAACTCCTGACCTCAAATGATCTGCCCACCTTGGCCTCCCAAAGTACTGGGATTACAGGTCTGAGTCACTGTGTCCAGCTTCCAGTTGCTTTCTAAAAAAAGAGAAATTTTGAGAATTTGGATGACAAATAATGTCTTTATTCTTATCCCTGACTCTTGGTCATATATGGTGTTGCTCCATTATTTTCAAGCTTCCAGAATTGTCATTGAGAAATCCAAACACATTTTTATATGTGACTCCTGATTTTTACTTTTTTAATCCCCTTTGCAGGATATTAAGTTATTTTCTTTATTCCTGATATTGCAGTTACATGACAATGTGCTTGTAAGGATATCCTTCTTTTTTTTTTTATTTTATGGGAACTTCAGAGAGCCCCTTCAGTCTAGAAACTGATAGCATTCAGGGTTCATTCAGGTTCTCTGAGAGGTAGATGTCAGATAAGATTAGATATTCAAGAAACTTATTAGAGGATGAAAAGGAAGAAGCAGGAATGAGCAGGACACGACTTTAGACTGTTCACCTATAAACAGAAAAGAAGAGTGGCAAAAGAAAAGAATTGATTAGGAAAAGTCAGACTGTGGTACAGTTCTGAGAACATTTTGTCCAGATTGCTAGGGAGTCCTCAAGCCAAAGTTGCCCATTTGAAGTGTCCTGCATCCCATGGCTAGCATGAAAACATACGTCATGCTCAGTCATTGGCAGTGAGAGCCCAGGGGAAGCATGGTGGGAGATGCAGAGGTGCAGCATCTGGGCTGTCAGTCAACTATGCTTGCTGCAACAGATTTTCTTTAAGGAGATCTGAGTCAATATTTCCTTGGCTGCTGCAGTCCACATCTTGTTCTACTGGGAAATACCTCTCCACACAGCTTTGGAAAACAGGTCCCCCATGTTTCCCATGGGCCTGTTTCTGACAGGAAATTCAGAAGAGGGAAGTTAGTGAGATGTACTAAATGATCTATTGATGCAGTTTGTTTCAGAGCAGTAACTGGTTTCATCTCTCTCATCCCCTAACCATTCTAAATCCCCTCCCTGCTACCCTGAGCTATCACCTCAGCAGATCTGAGAAACTTACCTGGTGGTGTGACCAAAAGCTTCATTTGAGTCTTTCATAATTATACTCTTCTCAGATTAGGGTTACTGCACATGTCCATTCAAAATTGCAATACAGAAGGCAAGTATCAGGAGGTAACCCAAGGGTTCCAGGAGTATCTCCCCTGCTCATATTATTTTAAAAAAATCCCATACCTCCTGTAAATGAGTCAATACTCCTCCCAGAAAGGCAAACCTTGAGTTAGGGAGAATTACCACTCTATGAATAGTTAGTTTAAAAATATGTATAACTTTAGGATATTTGAAAACTATTGACTGATTAACAAAGAAAGAAGGAAACTATTTCTCTTTAATGTGAATTGGGGTAGAGATAGGGATAAAATCTATTATTTGAAGTATTCTACCTGGTGACAAACCCAAGACCCAGAAGAAGGAGAGCCTTCATATTTAAAGATAGAGTTAGAGCCACTGAAGGGATGAAAAGAGTCCTTTGGTCTAAGCTCTTTTCCTAGGTAGGTCAGCAGTGAAATTATCCCAGGCTAATGCGTTTTCTTGTTATTTTTGAACTCTTTTTAGAAATTCAGTAATCCCTTCCTACATTTTTACACTATATAATTACCTGTAGAAGGAAAAAAGAAACTTTACACTGTAGTAGTTACTAACATTTTGTATTTGTAAAATCCATGGTAAATATAGTCAGCAGGTGATGGCTAGGCATATTTGCTGAAGACCATGGAAACTGAAAAATTGTTAATTGTTAAATATTGTAAGTTCCCTGGCCCACATAGTTAATTCTGCATTCAACCATCAGTGTCCATATCACCCAATGAGAAGTACTGCTCTAGGACAGATATCCCTAAAGTCTCTTGTAAATAACAGTAGCCTTCAGAGAATGAGTGGAATATATGATCCAAAGGGCCGATTCTGTGAATTTGAACTTCAGGAAACCACAGTAAATTATCTGGCAATTAAGCATACCCCATTGATAGAACCTGAATCCCAGACCAGCCTTGGACCTTTGCTTTAGGATTGGCAAAATGGCTCATGAAGCCAGAGTGGTTTTGTTCTAGGGCCTTGGTTCCCACCTACTGCCTCCTTCTATAATCCCCCTTGAATGGAGGTAATATCAGAAATGCCACTTCCTCTCCATGCATTAGAAAGCAATTGAATTCACGGTGTTTATCCTGTGTCTTCTGAAACCAAGCTTTTCGCATTCTAAGACTTTCAAACAAAATTCAAAACAGTACTCTTGGAGCAGAATTTCAAGGGAGGCCCCTAAAAAGCCCGCCAACTCCATGGTTTTCAGTAAAAGGAACTCCTGCTCTAGTCTTTTGAAACCTGGTTCAAGTAAAATACCATTCTCATACCAGAGTTTGAATCACATTTCCTCTATCCGCACAGCTTCTATAGTCTTGCCAGAAAGAGCATTTACCCCTCTACTTCCTGATTTAAAAAAAAAAAAAAAAAGATCTGGCTGGCCTATTTTTAATATGCTAATTATCTCCATCTGTAAGTGCTTCCTAGCCTCTTTAGCTTTTCTTGGCCCAACCTCAAATCCCAACATCTTTTCCAAGACAAAAAAAAAAAAATGGTATCTGCCTTACTTACGGCCAGAAGCCAAGGTGCATAAAGAGAGAACTGAACCCTTCCATAACTAAATATAAGTATGAATGCAAATTAGCAATCAGAATTTAGCACCAAATATTTTTAAAGCTAGTAAATGTTACATGAACTTGTTTCTTTTCACTTTGTTCCTATGAAGAATAGTGCCCCAAGATACTTCAGTCATGGAGATTCTTTCATACACTTCCCCAGAGAGATGAGAAAATCAGTATTAGCCCGTTTAAGTGAAGCAGCAGATGCCATCATGTTAAATTTCCAAGCTTTCTATGGACCATGACTATTTTGTCCTCAGACCACATGTTTAGCTGTAAAAATTACATGGGCTACCACATGAAACCTCATACTGTGTGATGAAGGAAATAATAACATTTTTGAAAAATAAACTACATTTTCAAAATGATACGTTTTCTTTGGCTAGTAGGAATTTGTTTTTAAAATTGAGAGGAGACAGATTAAAGCAAAGCTCCACCATTTTTAGTAGAAACATTATTTCATGCTTTCTGTTTGGGCAGGAAGTGGATAAACTAAGATCAAAATCGGTACAATTTTCTGACAGATGTGAGGACAATCATTTCATTTTTGACATTTCATAGGGAACAAACTTTTTTTCTTAAAAATATTTCAGAAATCAGAGAACTACATTATTTTCTTGTGTTTAAACTGTTAGAAAATCTTCCAAAGTCTGCAAAACTTGTAAATTTTACCATACCTTATCATTATTACTCTCTCCACCATATACTGGTTTTGTCAGTTAGCCAGAAAAAGAATTTTTAGGGGTAGATGCTATTGGTTAAAAGAAAAGAGCAGAGCAAAATAAAAAACAGTGTCCATGGTGACAAAGGTGACCTCATTGACCAATCGTTAGCCATCTTCTCAACTAGGTCTTGACCTTGACTTAGTCTTAGCAAGAATCCTAATAAGTCAGTTAAGAAACAGTCCCCTACCCTTGATATATATCAGATTGCTCATCCCTGACCATTGACATCTAAGTCGTTACCCTACCTTTAATAAGAATCCTGCTAAGAGTAAGCCGGTTGAATATCAATGCCTCTGTCCTTCACTTCTCCTCTTAGTAATTTTATATCTACTTACCCCCTCACTCTGGCTATAAATTTTCAGCTCTTTGCTGCACTTAGATTTGAGCTCAGTATCTCTCTCCTATTGCAATAGTCTTAAATAAAGTGTTTCTTATCATTTTAACAAGTATCAGAATAACATATCTTTTTTTTTTTTCTTCGAGGCAGAGTTTTGCTCTTGTAGCTTGGGCTGGAGTACAGTGGCATGGCCTTGGCTCACTGCAACCTCCGTCTCCTGGATTCAAATGATTCTCCTGCCTCAGCCTCTGGAGTAGCTGGGATTACAGGTGACTACCACTATGCCTGGCTAGTTTTTTGTATTTTTAGTGGAGACGGGGTTTCACCATGTTGGCCAGGCTGGTCTCGAACTCCTGACCTTAGGTGATCCATGCGTCTCGGCCTCCCCAAGTGAGAATAACATATCTTTAACAAGAGATATGAATGATTTGTGACTTGGTAAAGTCAGTAGCTTCTCCAAAGTTCACTAGTAGCCCTTAAAACAAAGAGACTTGAAGGCTCAGTACTTCTCAAGTTTCCCAATAAACTACAGCTCTGAAGTGGCTCACAACAAATATGATATTGGTTGAGGCCTCGTGTTTTACCTCAATAATTTGTGCAAATTTTGTATCTCATTTACTTATAATATTTTAAGGTTTGCTTTAACACAAAAATAGGGCTTTAAACTATTAAATATAAAGTAAATCCACCATTTTTTTGGTCTTAGCTCTCTGGCACACTACCACCTAAAACAATTTGAATAGCATGGCATGAGATACATGCTAGGTTACTATAGAAAATGATATAAAACCACATTCTACACCTACTCTCCTTAAAGTTACTCACTTTCAATTGCATAAGTAATACATGAATATATACTTATTGTGCAAACTCATAGTATAGGAATATATAAAGTTAGTTGCTCTTTACTTCATTCTTTTTCCCAGAGATAATCACTGTAAACAATTTGATGAATATCTTTTCATATATTTTAAATTAATTATATACATATACATAATTTATTTTCTAGTGTAAATAGTGATTGAACACTACTTGCTAATATGAATCATTTTCATACTAAAAATCTTTTTGAAAGAACAGTCTGTTGTGATAAAGTGTCTTTTTAAAATCTAGACTGATTTAGTTTGTTTTGGTTTTTCATTACATTTATGACTGACAATCTTTTTTTTTTTTTTGAGACAGTCTTGCTGCGACACCCAGGCTGGAGTGCAAGGGTGGGATCTCGGCTCACTGCAACCTCCGCCTCCTGCATTCAAGCGATTCTCCTGCCTCAGCCTCCCGAGTGCTGGGATTACAGGCACATGCCATTGTACCCAGCTAATTTTTGTATTTTTAGTAGAGACAGGGTTTCACCATGTTGGCCAGGCTGGTCTGGAACTCCTGACCTCAGGTGATCTGCCCACCTCGTCTTCCCAAAGTACTGGGATTACAGGTGTGAGCCACCACACCTGGCCACGACTGACAATTTCTATTCAGCAGTAACAGGCAGATGAATTTAAGGAACAGGTAAATATTAATGCTGGTAGAATATGTATGCTAATTTCTATGTATGCTGTGGTAAATTAAAAAATATAAATACTATCATTTCTGATTTGACATTATAATGAGAAATTCAAGTGAATCTTTTCAAAATTAGCTGTTAATTGCCTTTGTATTCCCCTTGCTCATGGTTATAACAAATTCATTATTCCAGAGACAGCGAAGATTGTGGGGTCAGAATTTGAACATCTGCTTTAAAATGTCTGTGAAATTCTCTTCCAAGATTTTCCCTTTCCATTTTTTCCTTTAGACTATTTTTGAAAATATTTATTAGACTTAAAAATTGGCTACACTGTCTGGGAAATCTGGAACCCAGAGATATCAGACACTAAAGAAGAAGAGACTGAGCAGTTGGGTGAGAAGTAATTTACATGAACTAGGGCCTCTGTTGGTGTAAACACTGATGTTGCCTGAGTAGGCTTAGCCTCAGATTTATTCCGTCCTCTTTATTATTTCTTAAATTTAGCAAGACATTTCCTCTAGCTATAACCTAAATCATATTGAATAGGTTATTCTGACTTGAGGTCATAAACAGTGGTGCAGCCATAATAGGTTTTCGCAAATTTACTGGATTATGTTTTCATGACCCTTGAGGGAATGTCTTTTGGGCCAGTTAATTTAAGCATTTGCCATCAGGTTGAAGGAATTCTTTAGGAGCCTTAAAATATTTGGAGGCATTTTCTTTAAGAATAATTAATCATTTTATTGTAAAGTAATTCATGCTCATTGTAGAAAATTTGGAAATGTATATAGAAAGACAAAAAAAAAATCAGTTATAATTCTACTGTTTAGTAATAATTCTTTAGAAGAGATATTGTTAGTAACCTATCCAATGGTCATTTCCATTTTTCTCTCCTGTAAAACAACCAGATTTTAAGTGACAATATGCCCAGCCCCAGGAAATGAATCATGATTAGTCTAAAACAATCATAAGCCATGCCATTATTCTTCCCATGTTTAAGCATGTGACCCACTTCTGCCTGTGAGATTCAGAAGTCTTCTGATGTTTCTGGCATGATTTTGCTCCTTAATAACAAGGTTGTATTTTAGGGGAAAGCTTCATTTGCTGACCTCCATTCTACTTTCTTGTTTGAATACAGCCACGTTAGTATGTGAGGCTTGGAGCTGTGGCAGCCATTTTGCAATCATGAGGCAACAAAAACTATGTTAAGCGCAACATAATGAAAGACTAAACAGAACTTTGATCATTGATAGAGTTGCACTGTTGAACTAATATTAGTACTGCCTACCTCTAGACTTTCTGTTAAATTAACAGTAAATATCCTTCTGTTTTAAGTAGCTGTTAACTGAGTACTAATGATTGACCTTGACTCATTCAAACTGATACAAATATTATGTACATTTTTGATGTATTTTCTTTCAGATATACTTTTTATTTATTTATTAAATTAATTTTTTTTTTTTTTGTACAGATACGGTTCTTGCTTTGCTGCCTAGGCTGGTCTTGAACTCCTGGCTACTGCCTTAGCCTCCCAAAGTGCTGAGATAACAGGCATGAGCCACTGAGCATGGCCTATAAATACGTTTTTGTTTGTTTGTTTTTTGTTTTTTGAGACAGGGTTAGCTCTGTTGCCCAGGCTGGAGTGCAGTGGCTTTTTCTCAGCTCACTGCAAATTCCACCTCAGCCTCTGGAGTACCTGGGACTATAGGCGCATGACACCACACCCAGCTAATTTTTTTTTTCTTTTTTTTTGGTAGAGACAATGTTTCACCATCTTGCCCAGGCTTATAAATACCTTTAAAAAAAGTTAGAGCAAATGTAACACACAGTTTTTATATCCTGTTATGTCCCTTTGAATATTTTCCTAAGTCAATAAATATTCTGTGAAAACGTAATTTTTAAATATCTGGTCACAATATCCTACCATACTGGTGTATAATTATATTTAACCATTCCTTTATGTTGAAAATCTAGGTTGTTCTTCTTTAAAAATACACAAATAAAAATTCTTGTACTTTTTTTTTTTGAGACGGAGTCTTGCTCAGTCGCCCAGGCTGGAGTGTAGTGGCAGGATCTCGGCTCACTGCAAGCTCCGCCTCCCGGGTTCAGGCCATTATCCTGCCTCAGCTTCCTGTGTAGCTGGAACTACAGGCGCCCTCCACCACGCCCGGCTAATTTTTCTGTATTTTTTAGTAGAGAGGGAGTTTCACCCTGTTAGCCAGGATGGTCTCGATCTCCTGACCTCGTGATCTGCCCGCCTCAGCCTCACAAAGTGCTGGGATTACAGGCGTGAGCCACCGTGCCCAGCCCCTTGTACCTATTTTTTGAAAAATCATAATCTGGATTTTTGCTTTAGGAGATAGTCCTGGAAGTGGACGCTCTGCCCTTTGTTATGTAAGACTATCGCATTGAGGGGGAAGGATCTAAGCAGTTTTGATTAATTTGTCTTTTCTCTTACCTAAACACGTTCACTGCCCACATGCTCCTCTGAGGCAGTGTCCAGTGGCACAACTCACAAACCTTCACAACCCTCACAATGCAGTTGTCTTTTGTTTCTACAATACAAGGCAAGGGATGTGGATAATTTTATTTCAGAGGCCTGAATGGTATTAGTTATTAGAACAGGTGCTCAGAGTTATAGGCTGTGCTGTAGTGGCAATGAGTGATCCGGATTGACAGTGGCACCCAGGTGTTCTTCAATATGTTTATTTTTTGCTTGTGTTTATGTTATGCAGGACCACTTAAAGGGCAAGACCTAAGGCAGAGGTCCCTCTTTCCTGGGTATAAGGGCAGCACTTATTTAAATATGCTTTAACTTCATAAAGACTACTCATTATTTCAAAATGAATAAAAATGAAGATTTTAACCTGTATTTTTCAAGCCAATATTTAACTAAATGAATTTTGTCCATAATCATATGTGTGTGGAGACACATGGAGTTTGAATTTTTGGTTTGTCTTTATTTGTGATGATTGATGCCTGCTGTATGTGTTTATTCTACTAAAATGATCATCAGGAATGCATAAGGGGTTCTCTTGATAGATACAGATATATAGCAATTTATACAATTGCGAGTAAATATAAAAGAAAGGCCATTGTGGGTTCAAGCACCAGATGGATTCTATATAAAACCTCAACCCACAAGTGATTTATTTTGGAGCGATATAATTACCGAAAGCATAGTGATGTATTCCAATTTCTTTGCCAGGGCTTCAGTTTTCACAGAATTTGTTTAGTCTTTGGTGCTATTACTCAGTAAATATGATATCATTATCTGTGAAATTGATGCAAATGTTAAGTCTACTATTTAGTATTACTACACATTTTGTATGAAAGTAGAATAACTTTAAATAACATTGTAGCTACATAATGGCCTGTGTTGATGGCATTTGCAACTGGCTTGTAGAAAAATCTGCACTCTACGCAAAAATCAACCCCTTCTCTGTTAATATATTCTTGCTTGTTAGTTTTGTGGGATAAGTTTGCTGTATTCACTCAGAGCAGAGAAGCAGAGTGTAAAATGAATGGAGCTAGATGAACCAGGAATCACAAAACTCGATTTTTAGTTCTAGTTCTGCAACCAATTATGCCTCAACCCTAGTCCCTTTGTCGCTCTCATTTATGTGATACAGTAGTTTTCTGGATGATCCCCCAGGTAACCAGCCTGTGTGAGTAGGGATTTGAGTAGGAGTATGCAATCAGGTTGAGTAATAGACCTGGGTAATGTGGTGCTGAAGTGCTGGTGAAGTCAGGCAAAGTCATGGCAGGGTTGGTGTTGGCTGTAATCTGCCATCATTATCAGATGTCCTTGTCTGTAAAAGCAGAAAGAAAGAAAGAAAAAAAATTGCCATCATTTCAGAAAGGTCACATCTGTCACCTGTGGGCAATACTGCAAAGAATCCAGTCTGGGGATTTTATTTTTTTTAAATATGTGGAGCGGTCTTTTTATATTGAAAACAGTTTATTTCTTTTGATATCATGTTACCCATGGCTCTATGATGTAGCATTACTTTGGGTTGGAAGATAGATGAGAAAATTGGTAGGAAAAATGTTCACATACTGGAGATGATATAGGAAAATAAAATGGCAACTAAAGCCTCTGGCAGTTCAACAGACTCTTCATTTTGCTGGAGTAGAGACAGCCAGTAAAAATGACTTCAGAGCACCCCAAGGAAAATAAGTTAACGAAAACCAACGTGGGTCCTCTGACCACTGGGAAAATGCAGAGGGATGTCAGATAAGATCTAGGCAGTTTGATCCTAATAAGTTTATTTGTTAGAGCCAAAGACATAATCATGGTGCCATGATAGGTGAAAAGGCTTTTTTATTTTAGTAGAGATGCACAACACATACACGTTCTCTCTCTGTGTCGCTTCCTTCCTTCCTTCCTTCTTTCTCTCTCTCTCTTTCTTTCTTTCCTTCCTTCCTTCTTTCTTTCTTTTCCTTCCTTCCTTCTTTCTTTCTCTCTCTCTCTTTCTCTCTTTCTTTCTTTCTTTCTTTCTTTCTTTCTTTCTTTCTTTCTTTCTTTCTTTCTTTCTTTCTTTCTTTCCTACAAATCACACTCCAATAATATGAATAAACATTTCTGGAGCATTGTTGCATGCCCAGCATTGGGCTAAGTGCTCACACAAGCCCTTTGAAGTAGGCTGCCTTATCCCCACTTTAGAGATTAGGACACTGAAGTTTATTTAGGGAGACAAGCTGCTTAAAGACGCGATGCTAATGAATTATAAAGTTAGAATTTAAAATCCAGATGTGTTTGACTTCAGATCTTCAACCCTTAACATTTACACATACTGGCTCTATATTTGCCTTTCAGATATTCTGCATTTAAAATGGCATTTTCATCATCATTTTCCATCCCCCTTAGCCTTCTTTATTTTTTCTTCATTGTGTTTACCATTATTTTATGCCTTACATTATTACTTTATATTCTTATATATTATATTATATTACTTTACATTATTATATATATTATTGTTTACCACTTACCATGATTATATATTTATTGTTAATTGTCCATATTATCAATTATCTCTGCCACATGTTTTGTCCCCTGGTATTCCCAGGCTCCTGAACTGTGAGTGTCTGGCAGTTAGTAAGAGTCCAACACACACTTGCTGAATACACGTGCAAATTGTGACTTGTTAAAACGAGTCTTGCTGCAGCTCTTTTCTTTCATAGTTGGAGATTTTTTTTTCTATGTGCACTAGCTTCAGCTATTGTAGGTTTTTTAAGCTTATAAACTCTAGTTTTAAAGCTAATAGAAGATTGACACCCAGAGAGAGAGAGAGTAAATGTCAGATAAAATATGTGAAAAACAGAGGCTGGAAAATTTTTCCCGAAGTAGGAACTAATAAGCTGACATTAGTTCAAAACATTTCATGGAGTGGATTAAAAAAAAATGTGTAAATGATTGTACTTTGGCCGGGGGCACAGAAGGTCACTGTGCTGAAAAAAAAATGTTTTGTAAAACTTTTATCAGAAAATTGCTTTATCATTTTGAAATTTGAAATGCTAAACTTTAGCTTCTGCATTCCACTTCAGAAACAACTATTTTATCTTGCCATTCAGCAGTGATGTTTGCTTTAGAGCTTTCATTTATGTTGCTTGAAAGATTTTTTTGAAAAAGCTTTGTGCTGCAGCTTCTGGACTCTTCAAGGTGATGAAACAAAAGGTGCCTGTTTGTGTTTTCAACAGTATTGGAATGAGCCTCAAGGAAATTTAATAATTTAGGTACTATATAAATGCAAGAATAATAACTTTTTTCATTTACTGCTGTCTGCCCTGGCCTTGAACTTTTAAATCAGTCTGACTCATGTACCCCCAAGTCCTCTGGGAAGTAAAAGCTGCTCTGTTTGCAGTTGTTGTCCTAGATCCCTCTCTCTGTTCTAGCTCTTACTCCGTGGTACCTCCCGTCTACCACCCCCACTGGGTGTCAGTCCTGCTGACCTTTTGCTTTGTCATCCATTTCTGGTTCCATGTTTCACATTTAATTTTATGACTGACTTGAAGGAATTTGGGCTTGTTGCTCTCTGCAGACTTAGCTCACATTAAGTTTCAGGTTCTTCCAGTGTTTAGTATCTCTGAACATAATTCTTTGTCCTTTTTTCAGTTTCCAAGATCCCAACTTGCCATTGGTAGCCAAGCAGGGCCCATTCAGCTCCTCTCTGAGGAGTATTAGGCAATTACTGATCTGGCAGGTTTATGCTTTACTCTAGATACAGAACCATTAACTGTCTGGAAAGGGCCAGGGTGTAGTCTTCCAGATGTGAAAAAATGTTCAAGCCATTAACCGAGTGAGCTGCTGTAAGAATATAAGATCTGTAATCATACAAAAGACTTCAGGTAAAAGATAGTCTAGAAGGTAGAAAATGTAGCTCATTTTCTGCTCACCTGAAGCGTCCAGGATGTTATGCTGCATGGCAAAGCAGGAATATACATTTGCTGAATTGAATTCATCAGAGCAGGTACTCAATTTTGCCAAGAGATGGCAGATGTGTTCAGACCGTATTTACATAGCTTAGCTATTACATAGTTCTTGAGTTCTCTCTGCTCAAATTCAGGCATAAAAATCAGCTAGGCTAACCTGATTTTGTGCATGCACTTCAGAGAAGATAGTGGATAAGAAGAATCAACACTGACTCCTGTCAAGGGCTCTGTCACTTTACCATATAACACGCAGAGCAAGGTGATCTTTTTTTGGTTGTCATTTGTAGGGCAACAAGGCTTGAGATGAATTCTACAATGTCATACCGTGTCTGTGAAGGAACAAGCTTTTTAAATCGACAAACATGGATCAAGAAAAAGAAAGGACAGGCAACAACCCATCTTTTACTGTCCCCAGAGAAAGGCTAGTGAGGTCAAGGTACTGGGCTGGACCAGCCATGAGCCTGTGTTCCAGGGAGGAGATGCTGCCCCTCTGTACCTTGCTCTTCTTAAAGGGCAAGTATAAAAGCAACCTTGCCAGGGTGGGGGAATCTATAGTCCACTTGAATACCAAAAAGGCAGGGTTTAGGTGCTGGCTATTGGTAGGCATTTTCTGGGACAGTACTGGAAGTGTTAGGACTCACCAGGAGGTATAGTTCTTCTTGCCTTGGGGAGGAAGTAATTGATGTCATAGAAAGCTGAGATTGGGTCCCTTCTCTAACATTGACAGCCCAAAGTCTCAATTCATTACCTAGGAAACCCCAGATAATCCTGTCATCATTTTTAGGCAATTCTGCGTGTTACACCAGACCACCTGTTTCGAAATATTAGTAATCATGCTAGTTTAGGCAAGCTTAAGAGAAGATCAGTAGAATGTTCTGACTTATGAAAGATTGTACAATACAGAGTTTTTCATTTTATTTTTGTTTTTTTCTTCATTTGTTTTTAGTTCCATACTTTCTATTGTTCTGTTTACCATGAACAGAAGCCAGGACATGAAAATCACTGTGTGACTTAGGTTCAAGCTACTTTTTTAAATCAAAAGTGAATATAGATGGGAAGATGATTACTGGGATATAAATATAATATGTCATTATTGCTGTAGTGGATGTAGCAACTGTGTGGGTCACAAATTGTAAGGTACATAAAGGGTTGACTATAGCACATATTTTGGGATACATGTTTATTTTCTCTGACAAAACCGTGGCATGCTGCAGTCAGTCAGTCCATCCATCCATCCATCCATCCATCAGTCTTTTATATAAAGAACATCGAGACCAGCCTGGGTAACACAGGGAGACCTCGTCTCTGGAAAAACAAAACAAACAAACAAACAAAAAAAAACAAGAAAGAAAAAGAAAAAAGAAAACTTAAGGGATAGGCTCCTAGCAAAGAAAATCTTAGTCATTCTCTGTGTCAGGTATTTATTGAGTGGTTCATTTTGAATCCAGCCACAATGGTAATGTCATTTTGTCTCCTGAGTCCAATAACAAAAGATTAAACTGCACAAAGTAAAAAGCCCCAGAAGAAGGGGTTTTCCAAATCAGGGCTTTTCCTCTCTTGTTTTAAGGCAATTTAGGGGTTAAATGTTTCTGCATAGTTTTGGTTTTCTAATTTTGTCATTCTGGTGGACGGTCACTACTTTAATTGTATTTCCTGGGAATACATTTAAGTGGCCATGAGCTCAATAAAAGCTTTATTTAAATGTTTCAAAACAAACTTCAATCATATTTTTACATGAAGAGACTGTTTTCTTAGCAGTTACTGAGGCTAGGCAATATTATTCCACAAAAGAACTGAATTGCAGATGAATTTATGGCACAATTTTCTGGAATATTGAGGTTTTTACAAATATTCTTACGTATTTTGTTAAATCTTTCTACTTTTTTTTTTTTTTTTTTTTTTTTTTGGTGAGACTGACCAAGGCTGTGGCCTAGGCTGGAGTGCAATGCAGCAATCTCGGCTCACTGCAATCTCTGCCTCCCAGGTTCAAGTGATTCTCCTGTCTCAGCCTCCCAAGTAGCAGGCTTCCGCCACCATGTCTGGCTAATTTTTTTATTTTTAGTAGAGATGGGGTTTCACTATGTTGGCCAGGCTGGTCTTGAACTCCTGACCTCGTGATCCACCTGACTCAGCCTCCCAAAGTGCTGGGATTACAGGCGTGAGCCACTGCGCCTCGCCAAATCTTTCTTTTAAAAATAATGCCATATTATTTAGTGAAATGGAACAGACAGCCCATACTCAGTGTTGTAATATTGAATTATATTAATTGCATGAAGAATAGATGCTGAGTAAATTTTAAGTGGGATATACATAAGGGAAAAATAATTGTAAGCTCCTAAAATCAGCAGCACAATTTTCAAAAATTCTAGACAATATAATATTTACACATTACTAAAATTCATATGTTTTGGAGATCATGACTAGAGGCCAGTATCAGGAGCCTTTGGAATTATTTAGGCACAAATTATAGCTTTTCTAACAAACTTTATACAACATGCAGAAATGCTGAATGATTTGAATTTCTCTCTTAAGATTCAGAAATAGGGCCAAGTATGGTGGCTCACACCTGTAATCCCAGTGCTTTGGGAGGCCAAGGCTTGAAGCGAGGAGTTTAAGACCAGCCTGGGCAACACAGCAAGATCCCATCTCCACCAAAAATATAAAAATTAGCCAGGCATGGTGGCATATCTGTAGTCTTAGCTACTCAGGAGGCTGAGACAGATTACTTGAGCCCAGGAATTCAAGGTTGCACCAAGCTATGATCATACCATTACACTCCAGCCTAAACAACAGAGTGAAACTCTGTCTAATTTGGTTTGTCTCTGTGTTCCCACCCAAATCTCATCTTGAATTGTAATCTGAATTGTAATCCCCATATGTTGAGGAAGGGACCTGGTGGGAGGTGATTGGATCATGGGGGTGGTTTCCCCCATGCTGTTCTGGTGATAGTGAGTGAGTTCTCAAGATATCTGATAGTTTTAAAAGTGGCACTTCCTCTTTCGCTGTCTCTCTCCTGCTGCCTTGTGAAGAAGATGCCTGCTTCCCCTTTACCTTCTGCCATGGTTGTAAGTTTCCTGAGGCCTCCCAAGCCATACAGAACTGCAAGTCAATTAAACCTCTTTCCTTTATAAATTACCCAGTCTCAGGTAATATCTTTATAGCAATGTGAAAATGGACTTATACACTGTCTCTCTAAAAAAAAAAAAAAAAAAAAAGAATAAAAAGGAATAGGCTTGGCATTAATTAGCAACATGAAAGCTGAGTCTATGCATGTTTAGAATAGAAACAAAATGGATTCAATTCAATAAAACTACCATAGCTCATTGTTTCTAAAACAACTGACTTTTAGATTTGAATCTCTCTCTATTTCTTTAAGGCCTGTGTGCTATAATTAATTTAATGTCTTTGATATATTTCACCTAGGCATTTTGTTAACATGTTGTGTAATGTTCGGTTCTACTTTCTTGCTTGCAGCATGTGGCAGTTAGAAAAGGCAGATGCCTCGCTCACTGCTTTGCCGTCCCTGCTGTCAGGAGTTGGCTGTGTGAATGTTCAGGCCAAGCTTCCTTTATCGGAATTATGACAAGCAGCTGGGCATTTGCCTATCAGCCCATCTGCCAACTCCCAGCAAAATCACACAAGCGTTTTCTAGGCCAATGCTGAGGCCAGGACTAAGATAATGAGCTCAGATAATGAGGTACCACTTCACCTCAGATCTCTTAGTTTCACAATAACGTTGTGATAAGGAAGTCCTCTTTTGGCCTAATGAAATTTTTGCTTATAAAATTAAGGGCAGAGAAATTCTGCAAGGAAAATTTTTAAATTTGAAAATTAAAAAGAATTTAATTAAAGAACATTTTTAAGAAGTTGAAAGAGTCTTATAGAGATATAACAATCTCCATATTAGAAAGGAAGATTAGTGATCATTTGGTTCAACCTGTCTGATGTATAAATCACTTCTAGAGCATTCCTGAAAAATGTTATCTTGTCTCAGCCTTAAACACTCCAGTGATAGAAACACAGTAGTAATTCCTATTTGATAGAGGCATATTTGGAAAAGCAAGTAATCAGAATGGAAATAACCATTTCAAAAAATGTTCCAGGAGAAAGGGGTATAGGAAGTTGATCACTACTCCCATTTTACTCTCGATGATTTAGTAAATGCTCCTCTTTTTTTGATGTGTTTGTCTTAAGGAGGGAGTGGGTCACAGTGAGTTTAGAGGCATTCTGGAAGGAAGGTGGTCTAAGGTTACCAAGAGCTTCTTTTTGAGATTCAAAATTCGAAGCATTTTTTTAAAATATGGATTCCAATGGCTTTAATCAAGACCTAGGGATAGAACATGGCAATAATCCTCCTGGAAAAAAATACTGTGGTGGAAAGAGCTGACTCCTGCTTGCTGGTGGGGGTGGAAGCTACGAATGGTTATCCTGGGTCTGGGAGGTATGTATTCTAGAACTTGTTTCTGATGAACATTAGAATCAAGAGGAAAGGACTTTCTCCAATCTGGATATTAAAAGAGTTGAGTACATGAAGGAATATATCTGGCAACGGGCTGGGAAAGAGGGAGTGAAAAACACTGTTTGCACCCAAGCTGGAAGTATCTAAACTCTGGTTACATTTACATTAAGTCCTTCTTCTATGTTGAGTCCACAAAGATCTGTGCGCATAATGGCAACCACTTAAGAATCTTACAGTGGTTCTACACCGCCTTTTCCTGTTCATTCTAAACCTTCTCAACTCTTCCTCTAAGGACATACTTTCCAGGAAGTAGTATCCTTAGTGGATACTTACTCCTGCTCTAACCTTACTCCTTCTTCTATTAAACCTTTGCTTAAATATCCTAATTCAATACTTAAAATCCTTACTTAAATATTATTCTAGAGTTCAAATCACAACGTGTGAAAAAATATCTTTTGATCATTTGGGACATATGGAATGGGATTAGGGAAAATGTCATTTTATTTATATTCCAGTTTGCCTAATGAAGTACATGCTGTTACTGCCCCACCCATATCCCTTGGCACTCTTTTCCCGTTCATGTCTAAGCCTTCCTTCTGCAAACAGCTGCAACTTTTATCCAAGGGTTTTCCCTCAGCCCAGGTTTGATCAGAATAGAAATGCTGAAAGCTTATGTTCTCTGGGAACAACACTTAGCCACTGCTGATTGGAGCTGGAGTCTAAAAACTCCAGCTTCCTCCCTGTCACTGAGGGCATAATTTGGGGTTAGGTTTCACAATGTCTGCTGAAGTCCCCCAGCAGGACTGAGCCAAAGGTGCCTATATGGTGACTTGCTGGATAATGCTCCTTTATTGGCCTCATTTCAATCTACTCACTCCCTGACCAGTGTTTCCTGGTACACCTCCAAATTAACTGTTTGTAAATAAGGGTACATGCACTGTATGTAAATTAACTGTATGTAAATCCAAATTAACTGTATGTAAATAAGGGTACATTCTTGTTTCAGGTTCTGTTTCTGGAGGAGTCCGTACAAACATACCTAGAGTAGTTCTTGAAAACATTAGGGAATGTGGATATTTATTTATCAGAAATACCCCTTCCTCTCCTATAGCCAGAAGGGATTATGTGTTATATGTTTGTACCTATTTGCAGTCGTTTGTAGATTCTGGCTAAAATGTATGTGCAAAATATCAAAGATGGGTACATGCCTCAAGAAAAGTTTGATGTTAGTTAAAACCAAAGAGGTTTAGAAATCTACTAAAAATTCTATAGAGACAAAGAGAATTACTGCTTGGTTCTTGTGGTATGGAATGATATTACTTTATGAAGGTTTAATCTGCATTTTGGTTTTCTTAAGGTGTGGATAACTAAGAGTCAACACTCATTTAGAAAATATTTATGGAGTGCTTAGTATGTGCTAGGTGGGGAGTGTGGAGCACCAATATTGACATGACATTATTCTTGTCCTAAAGATGTTCATGGTATAGTGGGGAGACAAGTAATTGCAATCCAAATTAAAAATATACACTAAATGCCTTGAGAACATAGGAAGAAAACACTTAGCTCTAACAGGAAAGATAGCTTGTTTGGAGACTTAAAGTAAGACTAGGGATTGGCTAAGTAGATAAGGGAAGAGTAAACAGTCATTATAAGTAGAAGAAATAACTTCTCTGGGAAGGTGGGCGTGGGAGAATGGGATATATTTGTGGAATAGCACATACTTCATTATAACCAGAGGGTAATATCTCAATCCTGGTTACAAAAGGGTAAGGTGTGATCTGCTAGGGAAACGTGGACATGTTTGGTCTATAAAATACAGGAGAATTTTATCCTAGGGCTTCTGGTTGAATGTCTATAACCAAAGAGGTGGGATGAAAGGATAACTAGGGAGAAAATTAGATCATATCGAGCTATGGGATAGGGTGGAAATATGAAAAACAAGTGTGCAGTGATGTGATACTCAAAAGTTAAGGAAAGATAATCATTGGGACATTAAAGTAAATTACATTAAATAGTTAAGAAACTAAATTTCTGGAAACTGAGCAAGTAGCTCACATTTGTTTTAAGCAGAAATTACTTGTATTACTTGGGTGGTTTTGATTCTCCTGTCAGTCATAATTGCATTTGACTCCATTTAACAGAATCCCAAACAAATACGTGGTTTATTTCACACAAAAAAAACAGAGACTGGTGCTTTCAGATCCGATCTAGTGAAGGTGTTCAAGAAACCAGGCTTTTTCTGGCTTCCTGTTTCATTATCCACTGTGCCAAACCTGTGATCACAAGATGGCTGCCATGCCTCCGTTTATCTAATTTGCATTGACAGAAAGAATAATGGAGAAAAGTGACAGGCAAAAAGGCACATACAAGATTAGTATAGTCAATATTTTATTTGTACACAGTAGTTTTTCCAGATCTCCTGCCTAGTGGCCTTCAATTTCCTTATAATTGACCATAATGGTGTCACATGGCTATCCTCACCTTAAGGAAATCTCAGAAATTGAGATTTTAACTGGGCACATCTCTACCCCCAAATAAATGGAAGTTCTGTTACTTAGAAAGAATAGCAAAATGCTATTGGAGGAAAGCCAGAAATGTCTGTTAAAACTTCTTGAAAGAATTTTATTAGATCACACTGAAGAGAGCTGGTATAAACAAGCTCTCCATAAATGTTTGTTTATGAGTAAACACATGAAAATAAAGAGAATAGAAAGACATATTGTAGTTTTGTCTACAAATTACACTATTGCTGCTGTTTTAGAAACATTTTGGCATGAGTCGTTTGTTTGGATTATGGAGGGGACTTTACAATTCATGTTATGTGATCTGCTCTCTACAAAAGGCATCAGAATTTCATTTAAATTTTCTAATAACAATTTTAGTCAGCGTCAAATAATATTTTAAATTCAGTATATGTAAGATGTGATGGAACTTGAGGTGTTATTTAAAATATTTAAAAACTGATAAGACCTGAGCACTATGCAATCAAAACAGATGCTAGATGCTAACTAGAAACATTCATTTTGCTTGAATATTAGTTCTGGATTTAGTGGATCCACTCTCAAAAAGTACGATTTTATTATCTTTTGTGGAATCCCATAATTTCTGTTTTTAAATAATTCACTAAATGATTCTCCTGTTTATCCAGGATTGGAAGCTTGGTTTATAAGGATGGACTTTGTGATTCTTTATTTGAGATCTTCCCTGCCTCCTGCGTGTGCTAACGGGTACATATCAGCCCACTGAGTTTCAGCCAAGATTTTGTGTGGGAGCTACAAAATCATTCTCCTTCCCACAGAATTGTTTTCCTTCCCCACCCAGTGTGTTTGAGTATTGAAGTTTTATGGTGATGAAAGAAAATGTATTCCTTAAGTTTCTTAATTCACAGGAAATCAAGAAGTATGAAATACCCTGAAAAACTGATGTCAAAAGATAATCTAAATCAAATATTTTTGGAAACAAAAGCAGGGCATTATCCATATTGAATCATTAAATTATCATTCAGTCAACAGATGTTAATTAAATGGCTATTATTCATATATGCAACAACTTGGATGAACCTCCAGGCAATTAGGCAGAGCAGAAAAAGCCAATCCCAAAAGGTTTCATGCTATGGAATTTCATATACAGTACATTTTGACAAGATTTTAGGAGATAAATGAATGGTTTTCAGGGGTTAGGGATGGGGACTGAAGAAGGAGGTGAATATGGCTATAAAAAGGGCAATATGAGAGATTTTTGTGATGCTGGAACTGTTCACTATCTTGACTGTGTTGGTATACACACAAACCTACACAGGTGATTAATTTATATACAACTTAATACACACACACATATTCCCCCTTCCATAGGTATACAAGTACAACTCCGAAAATCTGAATAAGATCAGTGGATTGTATCAAATGTCGGTACCCTGATTGTGATATTGTACAATCATTTTGCAAAATGGTACCACTGGGGAAAACTTGCCAAGGGATCTCACTGTATTATTCTTATATGACTGAGTGCAAATCTACAGTCTTCTCAAAAATTTTAATTAAACATTCCAGGAGAATATGTTGGGAAGAAACAATATAAGGGGCAAAGTGGAAGACAGAATTGAAATGTCATTTCTGAGAGATGACGAGCACTAATAGATTAGAAAGTAAGAGAACACTGGGATCCAAGGTGGGCAAGGACATTGATTGCAACATTGGGAGCCGGAGCCATTGGAAGTCTTTGAGTAGGAGACTGTCACTATGAGACCAGATGCCTAATAATCCCAAAGGGGCTCTACACCTCTGAAATTGCATACCTTGAAGAAGACTCATCAGAATTGTGCACAACAGAGTGTGGTGGAGTCAGAGACCCCTTCAGATGTTACTCTAGTAATAAAGATTTGATTTGAAAATGGGTCATATTCCAGAAGTGCCCACAGGAATAAAAAGTAAACAATTTTCATCAGAGCTACAAAGGAATGAGCAAGGCTTGGTATGGGGCTTGACTGAATATGAAATTTAGACTTTGAATCTGGAGAACCACAATTCTAAAACAACAATTCTAACAAAAGTAGATTCAAAAGAGAAACTGAATGTTTCTAAGGTGGATTCCTCTTAGGTATGTTGAATGTGATGGGTAAAAATTTCTCAGGCTTCAAGTTGAGACCCAAAAATGTAACTTAATTTTTCTATTATTCAACTTAGTTTCTCTCAAGATGATGGCTAAAAATTCACTTTTAGTCCACTAACTGTAGACTGTCAACACAATGTCAACTGTCAACAAATGTCTTTTCAGTCAATTCAGATTTATCCCTCTTCTTTGTTTTTCTGAATTATACCTAAATTCCTTGGTTATTGATTATCCATCCTATTATCTGATGCTGATTTATTCTTCCTTGTCTTTCCTCTAAAGAACAGGACATGTTCAGATGTCCCTCCATCTGCATATAACATGTATATGCTCTTGCTGCTACACCCTTCTGTGTGCAAAGACCTCTGGGATCTTGCAACTGCCCTGGGCCTCCCTTGGGAAAACAAACTGAACAAGAATAAATAAAGGATCATAATCATGAGGAGATATGATTTTTCTTATTCACTTTCAGGTAATGGAAAGTTCTCTAGTTAGTAAATATCTCCTGGCCAGTGTAACTATCCCAATTTTAATCTCTACCGAAAGTTAAGAATTCTCAACTTTGTTAGTTCTCATCTGTACTTCTTTGCTTCTCCCCCATGTACCACACCATGATGTCTAATCCCACCAAGGTCAGAGCAAGCAGAAGAGGAAGAGAAAAAAAGGAAGAGAGAAGGCCTTACCCGGTTAGTATTATTGAAAGCTGGCCTGGGCTCTCTTTGGAATTGAAATCTCATTTTTTTGGTCACAGTGTTGGGGGTGAGGTAGACTGTCATGGCTTCTCCAAATGCCCCACCCACAGCCCATCTTTAGGGAGCCTGTCTCCTACAGTTCCCTTTAGTGGGGCAGCCCCTCTTTATTTTGGGTGCATTTTTTTGTCTTCTTTGGCCCTAGGCATCCAATGATATCTCAAGCTTCTTTCTCTTACTGGCATGTGCATCTCTCTCAGAGGCCTTTGGGAAAAGGCCATAAGATTGTCCCAAGCCAGCTTCTTCTTGTTTTTAGCCAGTGAATGAGTAGGACAAGTATCAGCCTTCCATGCTCCTCCATCACCCTTAACGAGCTCTGGATATCTGGTTGTTCTCAACACAGTCATGTTTTGCTTTGCCACCAGGGAAACAAGCCCATCACAGTTTTGCCTTATATTTCTCAGAGTTTAATTTCCAGTCCCTGGGGCCTCCAAACAGAAGATATATATCAAGGTCTTTGAGGAATCTCCTAAGGCCCTCTTTACAGACTGAAGGTTAAAGGGAAAGCATCTTCATCTCTCCACACTTGGGGAGCAGGGAAAGATTCATGGCTTACTAACATTTCTCTCAATATTCAAATCATTTAAATTTTTTATGCAAGTTTGATAAGGGTGAAGGATTGAAAGTCATGTAATGATTCCTAGAACTCCTCTTTTATAATTCCTAGGTCATAACCTTGTATTTCACTTTGAAATATGGTATCTATTGAATTAGTGTCTCAGCTGACACTGAGACTATTTGATACCTTGTTGCATAAGGTACAAGTTCTCTCTGCTCTAGATTTCCCAACTTATTGAAGGTTCTCCTGTTCACATTTTTTTCTAGTATAGGTGGAAATCCTAAGCACCTTCCAAAGTCATTGACAATATCTATAAAATGAAGGATTGGAGAGAAGGGATAACATAGAATCTTCCAGCAGGCTAAGCTAAAGGTGGCATCAACTTCAGGGAGGAACCTCTCACCATTATAACTGTCCTAAGCAGACCAGATATTGATCAGACACTAGGAAACAATCTAAAGTAAAACAGATTCCCTATTGATTTTTTTTAGGACATTTTTCAGGCATGAGCTCTCCTTCCATTTACTCTCTGAAGCATTTCTCCTCTGTGGTGTGTGTAGTCAGTGTGAACAGTACACAACTTATAAACAGCTTCTTTTAAAAAAATCAATGATGCCAGCAATTGGCATACACAGATTAGCATAAGGTTATATAAATATAACATACAAAATTGTATTATACTTCATATTTTGGATTAATTTTAATTATTTACATCAGAGTTATAACATTTTGGGAATGTTGTGGGAAGTCAGGAACCCCAAATGGAGGGACCGGCTGAAGCCATGGCAGAAGAATATGGATTGTGAAGATTTCGTGGACATTTATTAGTTCCCCAAATTAATACTTTTATAATTTCTTATGCCCGTCTTTACTGCAATCTCTGAACATAAATTGTAAAGATTTCATGGACACTTATCACTTCCCCAATCAATACCCTTGTGATTTCCTATGCCTGTCTTTACTTTAATCTCTTAATCCTGTCATCTCGTAAACTGAGGAGGATGTATGTGGCCTTAGGACCCTGTGTTGATTGCGTTAACTGCACAAATTGTCTGTAAAGCATGTGTGTTTGAACAATATGAAATCTGGGCACCTTGAAAAAAGAACGGGTTAACAGCAATGTTCAGGCAACAAGAGAGATAACCTTAAACTCTGACTGCCAGTGAGCCGGGTGGAACAGAGCCATATTTCTCTTCTTTCAAAAGCAAATGGGAGAAATATCGCTGAATTCTTTTTCTCAGCAAGGAACATCCCTGAGAAAGAGAATGCATCCCTGAGGGCAGACCTCTGAAATGGCTGCTTCAGAGGGCGGCTGTCTTTTATGGTCGAGCTGCAGGGATGAAATAAGCCCCAGTCTCCCATAGCGCTCCCAGGCTTATTAGGATGAGGAAATTCCTGCCTAATAAATTTTGGTCAGACTGGTTATCTGCTCTCAAACCCTGTCTCCTGATAAGATGTTATCAATGACAATGCGTGCCTGAAACTTCATTAGCAATTTTAATTTCACCCCAGTCCTGTGGTCCTGTGATCTTGCCCTGCCTCCATTTGCCTTGTGATATCTTATTACCTTGTGAAGCACGTGATCTGTGTGCCCACATCCTATTCGTACACTCCCTCCCCTTCTGAAAATCACTAATAAAAACTTGCTAGTTTTGCAGCTTGTGGGGCATCACCGAACCTGCTGACATGTGATGTCTCTCCTGGACACCCAGCTTTAAAATTTGTCTCTTTTGTACTCTGTCTCTTTATCTCTCAGACCAGCCGACACTTAGGGAATATAGAAAAGAACCTACGTGAAATATCGGGGGTGAATTTCGCCCGATATCTGGCTGAAATTTCCCCCGATAGGGAAGGAGGGGATCAAAATGTCACTTAATTTAGTGTCCTGCACAACATCTAACTGCACTTCTGACTTGGCTTTTTAGCCTCTTCTTGGGCACTATCACTGCAGAAGCAATCATCATCTCCCTGGGCACCAAACCATATAGTGGAAACAGGGAACTCAATCACCAGGTGGGTGATTATACTGGCTGACTTTTTGGGGTGCTCTATAGTCCTGGAATCCACTTTCATATATTTTGTATTTCCTATAGGTATTTTGCTAATTGAAAGGTTATCTGGTATCTGTTGGCCTCATTTTGTACATTGCTAAGGATGGCATTCTATTGTGTTACTGCTCCCAAAGAAAATCTGACTAAAATTTTTCCACCTATATAGCTCTGGAGCTATGAGATATTTAATAACAAACTTCATCTCTGTACCATCATCCCAACAGAAGCTTTTTGCGTTAATGGAAAACATTGAAGCATAGATATGTCACCTTCAAATGTCTGCATACATTCTCATACTGCAGTTTTGACCTTTCATCATAAAAATTTTTAAGTTTGTAGTAAGCAAATCTGTTCTTGTGTCTGCTTCAGACATTTCTTAAGGCAAGAAATATATTTTTCTTTTAATCTGATATAAACCAAACTCCAGGACAACTTTTAGATCACAGAGAGAGAGACCAGAAGAAAGTGACCAGTGTGATGAGGGGGTCGACTGAGGACTTGAGAAATGTGTTCTTGGTTATTCCTTTCCTCAGGGAATAAAGAATCTCAACATATCGATTCTTGGTTATTGGCCATATCAGCATTTTCTCAAATGTGTTCTATAGAATCCAGTTATTCCTCAACTTAATTATGAAAAAAGTATCCTGTGATCAATTACTTTATAAAAACACATATACTATATCTTTTTACAGAAGCATAATGTCATTAGCATTTTAAAAACATAAAGAAATCTCTTTAATCCAGTGGTTAATCATGGAACCTCCCTTTCCCTAATAATTGTTAATAAAACATAGAATACCATACAGGCCACTGGCCTGTATCTTTTAAATATATATGAATTGCAATGACTAGATTAAATAGGATACATGAAATGTAACCTAAGTAGCAAAAAAAGTGGATTGTTTAATATACCATTTCACTAGTATATTGTAAAATAACATTTACTTTATCAAAGCTGCGGTTGACTTGAACTGAGTTTATACTGTACTACAATATTTAAGTTTTTAAAATTTTTTACAAGTTTATTGTGTGGTTCTTGTTAAATATTTGTAAAAATGTAAGCAGAAAATGTGACACTCATTCCTGTCCCATTCCATTCTCTTTAATTCAGTTGGTCCTTTGTCTCAGCCATTGACATAGACATTAAATCAAGGATGAAAAACACATTTGTGGTAGAGTAATTTAATTATAAAACCTCTTTCATTTAATTTTTTGTAGCCACATAATATAGTGCCATAAAACATTTGAATATACTTTTCTTATTAAACAGAAAATTATGTCCCAGAATATTATCGTAGTTCACATTTTATACTTTGCAATCACTTTCATAAAAGTCAGACTTCCAGACTTAATTTGAGGAAATAGTAGAAATAATAATATGGGTTTATTGATAAACTGGTTCTTCAATTTTTAGAATGTTACCAGACAGAAAACTCCAATTAACCCTAAATGCTATCTAAGAGCCACACACTATTAAAGCTAAAACAGAACCGACATTCATCATGTGAAAAGTGACACGGAAAATACAATATAAAACCAGAAGGTGAAAACACATTTGAATAAGTTTTTAAAAACTTAGAATAAGATTCAAAATAATTAATTTAATATTTTTGCCACATACTGCTATAAGTAGCAAAAGGAAGAAATGGGCAGGAAGTTTTTTATATTTAAATACTTTAAACAGTGTACATAAATATAGGGATAGCATTCTGAAAATATTAGCAAATTTTCTCAACGTTGAGGACACTTTTAAAATTCCCAAGCATTTGAACGTATGTAACTTTGCTTTTTAGTGAAGAAATTGTATTCTATCGCTAATTACCAGAAAATCAAAATTTCCCCAAATTTTCAAATTATCTTTAATAATAAAAGAAACATTTTGTTGTTTCACTAGTACTAGTTCAACTTTTTAAAGCTTTTAATCAGCATGAGTTTATAAAAATATTTTTATAAGTAAAATAAAGTTTTAAAAGAGGTTAATTTGATAGGCTCTATTTTAACACTATTTTCCAGCTTAGATGTCTATATTTTTAAAAATATGAACATTTTATGGTGTAAAAAATCAAGTTATTGTGCACCCATAACTATTTAAAGGTATGTATTTTTGGTATCAATAGAGGTTGGTTTTTATTAAATAGGTAAGCTTCTAATTTTAAATCATGATGCTCATAGCCTCAAATATAGAAATGTGTTACATGCCCATTAAATAAAAATCTATTATTGTGATCCAAAATAAATGTACATAAATAATGGGTTTAATATACACTTGGCTCACAATATAGGAAGTATCTATTTCCTTGTTCTGTAATAACCAAAGTAATATTGTCATTAACACAATTATATTTTCAATCTGCATAGACGAATTTTATTTAAAAGATATTCTTTGTTGGGAACTGCTGAGTAGGAATATAAACAAAATTACTTTGCAGGAGAACAGAGTAAAGAAAAACTTAATGGCAAAATAGAAAATTGAGAAAAATGGGGAAAAATGGCTAGGATTAAGGAAATTCTATTTTCAGATCATATGCATCTGATATGGAAAAGACTGTGGTAAACAGAAAGGAAATTGTTAGGTTTGGAAACAGCAGTTATTGTTCAAAAGGTTAGCTATAAATAGCAGCAGCCAGTATGCAGAGATAATATACAAATTACACATTAGCCTATTCATTCACATTTAAGCACGCACGAAGTGAGAGGGAAATTGCTTTTAAATGACAAATGTCTTCAAATATTAGAAAAATGCATTTAACTGATGGAAAAAAATTCCTACTCAATTTCTGTGCTGCTGAATATCTGATATTTCATATCTGGAAAATAGGCTTTATGGGAAACAAAAAGGTACATTTATTTTGGTGACAGAGGAGAGAGGAAGAATTAGAGATATGAAGAAAGGGAGCCAATTTGTAACTTTTACTCTTTCCTTTATAATGATAAAAAATAAAGAGAGAGAAAGCAATTTCCAGAATATCTTCTTGGAATAATAAAACAAAATGTCAAATTTTCCCAAGTTCTTCATGCTGCTCTCCGAAAAACAATTTCTTTACTGCAATACCCTATCTGGAAATAGTATCCTCGAAAACATGCAATTCTCCAAAAACACTTCTTAAGGTTTTTCAAAATTCTTATTGCATCTTTAAGCTTGCTCTGTGTTGCGCCTGAATTGTTAATTGACTAACCAGACGGAGGGCCCAAACTATGTCAGCTGTTCTCAATCCTGGCTGCATATTGGAATCACCTGCAGAGGCTTTAGAACCTGTTGGATCCCGCCTCCAGAGATTCTGACTTGACTTGATTAGCTGAAGGCCCAGGCACTGGGAGTTTTATAAAGCTCCCCAGGTGACTGTATTGTAAGTTGCTAGGGGCTGACGTTTAAAGGCCTAATATGTGGTGGGGGGTGGGGGGTGGAGAGAGGAAGGTGACGAGAGAAAGCGCTTGCTGTTAAATGAATCGGTGAATCTCTAACTGATGGAATAAAGGTAGGGGAAATAATTTTGAGTGTAGGAAACATATGATAGGGGTCAATGAAAGAAGAAACTTCTTTCCAGAACTGCCCATCTCCGTCCTCCCTCTGCACAGCTGGGCCTGAGGTGCACCCTTAAACCATCTGTGCTTGGTGGCCTGGAATCTAGAAAGCGCGGTGTCTACCTGCAATGGAGGTAAGAAATATCTTTGTTGTGGGGAAGTGGGAGGAAGCCCTATCCACATGCTTCCATTTTTAAGTTCCATGGCTTTTAACATTATGCTTTTGTGAATGTTTTAAGTACTTACAGTGATTACTTTTTGGGGATTCTCTCCCTTTTATAATCAGAGCTGTACCTTTGGTGAGTGGTTTCAAGTGACATTTGGGTGACTGTCACCATTAATTGCTTTCTGAGTATCTAATATGAAAATTTGTTAGGCTAGAGCAGGGATAGCTAAAGCAGACTTTTGGCCCTACAACAGAATTACATAAATAGAAATTCTGAGGTGGCTGCTTAGTAATTTGTTTTTCTTTTTTTTAAATGCCCCCCAGGAATCCTAACCTTGAAATGAGATAGTTCTTCTTACAATATCAAAAATTCAGAAATTATAAAAGATAAACTATTCGAGTTTTTGTTCATGTAAGGATCAGAAATGTCTACCCATAAGCAAAGACAAATGAAAAATGGAAAAAATATAAATAGAAAGCCAAAATCCAATGGCAAAATGAATCAATGATATGAACAGGCGGTTTATATTAAATGACATACATACCAAATGGTTTCTAAACATGTGAAAATATGTTAAACTTTGCTCATAATGAGATCATTGTAAATTTAAAACATACTGAAATACCACTTATCAAAATGTCAAAAATTCCAGCCTGATAACGTGCTGCGTTGGCTAGACTGAAGGCAAACAGGCATTTCTTACACTTTGTTGGTGGGAGTGTAAATTAGTGCAATTCTTACAGAGAATAACATGGCGCTATCAGTTAATACTATAAATGCATATGTTCTTAGACCCAGCAAATCCTCCTTCTAAGGATTTTTCTGTTATTTCAGAAAATTTTAGATTTTCTTTCATATTTTGAAATTTCATAATACTATGTCTGGCTGTGAGGTTTTCCTTATCTTTCCTATGTCTCTTTAAGGCCTTGCGGTCTTAAGTCTTTCAACAAAACTTATCCTCATTATTTCTTCAAATAGTCTCTTCTTGCCTTATTCCTTTTCTTTTTCATTGTAACTTCTATTATCTCAGTTTTGGCACTTCTACATCTGTACTTCATATTTCCTAGCTTTCTTTTTCTATTTTCTGCTGAATTCAAGTAATTTAAAAGTTGTTATCCAACCAATCTTACTATTGTTATATCTGTACTGTACCTCTCAACCCAAGTGCCTTGGTTTCCCCAAAAGTTTGTCACAGGTTTTTGTTAGATTCTTAGATCCACGTTTTCCTCTTTTTTTTTTTTTTTTTTTTTTCCTGCTTTGTTTCTGTTTGTTGTTTCACCATAGCTGTTTTGGGAAAAAGGAATTAGTAGCTTGGACTAGTTCAATATCTAGTCAGGGTCCCAGATGATTCTTAAGTATAGTACACTAAAATGCAAGAACCTCTGTTTTAAAGTTTGAACTAATGCATGAATTATATTTTCTTAGACCATTAGATCTGGCTTCAGATTCCAGTTCTGTCTTATATTAACTGTGTTTGACTTACCATAATTATTTAACCTTTCTAAGCTACTTTCTTCAGCAATCAAATTAAAATATTATTTACCTTACCTGCCTCACCTACCATGAGGATAAACAACAAATTCTGTAAGGCATAAATAAAGTAAGTTTGGTGGTGGCCATTTGGAAACTAAAACTTAGAAGAGCAGAATAGTAAAAACTTTAACTATACTCCCATAAAGGCATCCTGATGATCTGGAAGTTTCATGTGCTTTTCTGCTGATCAGTCCCACTCGTGGATTGTTAAAATGAATAAAATGAATGAGTCAGCCATTCAGTGTAGTGCTCATCATTCACAGATAAGCAGCTAGGCTAGAGCACTGGTGAGACCATAAATAATCATATATTCTGTCAAGTTTCTCCTTATACTCCAAAGCAATCGCATAGCATCGTGTATAGATGATGAATGAGGCTGAAATGATTGGGTGAGCTGTGCAGTGGTATTGTATGGTGACTGTAGAAATGACCACTCAAATGTCCATTTCTTAACTAGCCAGATATACAGCCAATGTATTTCAGACAGATTGCTTTTGACAAGCCAGTAATCAAATCTATGTTTGGGACCAAGAAGCTAAATGGCAGAAAATGCAATGTCATTAATGTCTTTTAGAGAAATACCATAGTGTGTGTCAAGTATATGGAAAGCGCATGAACTGATAAGTATGTGCTCATCTGGGGGGAAAAGCCTCCAGGCTATGTCCCAGAAGACCTCACCTAACCACTTGATGGCTACTGTTCCTTTGATCATTTCTGAAGGCTAGATCTGTTTCTCAGTCTTGCAGCTCACAAACTTGACATTTTCTTTTTCCTTTTACTTTGTTCTTTTGTTTAGCACTCCTGCCCACATCTCAGGGGCAAACTTATATAAAACTTCAAAATTGATGTATAAACCTTGAATATTAATTTGTTAATTTGTGGGAAGAGATTATAGTGTATATTGGCAGCACATTCTTTTCTTGCAGGAAGAACTACATGGAAAGCTAAATAATAATTACAAGACTGCTTAGTAAATATAGGATCACAGAAAAGAAAGCTAGCTAGGAGAATAGGAGTCAGGTAGTCTAATGCATTTAGCTACACAGTAGATATTGTCTTGAGAATGAACCCAGAATGCCTGGAGTCCTTTGGCTATGGCCACCTCCACTGGACAATTGTTAGATAGACACTGCCAATGTTCAACTCAGTGCCTTTCTGACTTTTCTTTGAAAGAAAGCCTCAAGGGCTGATATGGTTTAAAGCGGATCTCTTAGGAATCCAATGATAGTATTTCTGAGTGGATCAGAAGGCCAAGATATAATCTCAGAGGGAAGGAAAGAAAAATAAATTGGCTGATGAACAACTGCTTCACTTGCCAGAATTGATAAATGAAATAAAAAATTAGGTGAGCAATCAAACATTTATAATATGTCAGTCACTGTGTGCTAAGTGTTCCAAATATAGAGTATTTAAGATAAATATTAACCTTAAAGAGCTTACAGTCTGAGTGGGGAATAAATCACTTCAACAATGTACTCAATAGAGCTGAACAGAAATTGAATAGCAGTAGTCCACAGTAAGAAGAATATTCTTACTGCTTTTTTATCTACTTAATCCAAAATTCTCTCCTCTCTCAATGAAACCAAGTTTGGGTTCCTATGCAGTCTTTTGACTTTATCTTCTGCTAGTTTTCAAGTTTCCTAATATAGGAAAGAACGCAGACAATACTGGGTACAAGCATTAGCTGTGTCTGTATTAATAATAAACCAGGGTCTTCACAGAACATGAAGTCCAGCCTGGCTGGTGCTCTACCTCCTCCACACTCCTTTTTTAGCTTAATCTACGTTCCAGTGGATGCATGCCTTCCCAGGAAATGATGCTCTGTGCCTCATCACCTGACTCTAAACTTCCGTTTTAGGATCTAAATAGCTGAGTATGTATAAATTTGATCTGGAAAGAATCAGAAAAATATATTTCCACTGAAAAAAAATATCAAAATTGTTTTTTATTAGAGAAAAGCTCACAGTACTGCTAGACTGGCTCAATGTGATTCAATTATTTATTTTGTGGACAGCAGGGGCAGAGTTGCTCCCCCTCAACCTTTTCTCCACTTTGTGGGAATATTGCTAAGAAGGCACAGCCATGATGTGCTGCCTCGGAAAACTGCCCAGTGGACTGACATCATGGGAATTTGCTGAGCCTGTTTCGTGGAGGTCATCTAATTCTCAGCATAAGGGTTTTGAGCAGGAAACCCTCTATGTTTCTTTGCTAATGAACCCAAAATCACCAGCCCCAAAAATCGACACTGCATTTCATTAACACAGCTTTCCCAGAAAATAGCCTGATGCCAGGCAACCACTAGTATTGCTTTTATAATCTAAGCTGGCTCATATAGACCCTGTGAAGTTCTGTCCCAAGTGTGTTACTTTATCAATCTAGACCACAGAGCTTTTGACTCGTAGTTTCAAGCAGTTTTTAAATTCTTCCTTAGCAAAATGTTGCTGTTTCTATATCAATAGTATATCATCTCTAAAGCCCTGGGAAAGAAAATAGAATTCTCACCCTATGAGAAATAGCCAAACATGTAATGTAGGTAGAGTAAAAATTGTGACATTGTGAAAAGGGTCTTAGTCATAAACTTAAAATATATTATTAGTTTGTAATTACTACTGCTGTATTATTAGTAGTATAATGTGAATATATTTAGAATGATAACTCCATTTTTTTCTGTAGAAAGTTGACTCTAATAACTATAGCTAATATTCACTTATCAATAAATATTTACCACTCAATACTTTAATGCTTTATATATATTAACTCATTACTTCTTGAATTTTTATAAATGAGGAAACTGAAGAACAGGTGTTCAGTACTTGCCCAGATCACACAGACAGCAGCTGGTTGAGCTGGGATTTGAACCCAGACAATCTGCTGGAGGTAGATTGTATACTTTTAATCTCTGTTATGACATTATAGTACTGAATCAAATTTCAGCATACACAGGTTGTATTACAAAATGGAAGCAGTAAGTTATTATTGAATAAGTATAAATAAGTTAAAGCATTGATGAGATCAGATTTATTTTTATTTATTTATTATTTATTTATTTATTTATTTATTGGCAGAGTTTTGCTCTGTCATCCAGGTTGGAATGCAGTAGCACCTTCTTAGCTCACTACAGCCTTGAACTCCTGGGCTCAAAAGTTCCTTCTGCCTCAGCCTCCCAGAGTATCTGGGAGGGCAGGCATGTGCCACCATACCTGGCTATTTTTTAAATGTTTTTTAGAAACAAGGTCTCACTATGTTGTCCCAGCTGGTGTCAAGCTCCTGGGCTCAAGCAGTCCTCTCGCCTCGGCTTCCCAAAGTGCTGGGATTACAGGCATGAGCCACTGCACCAAGCCAATTTTCTTTCACGTGCTTTTGTTTTAAGTTGATTTTTAAAAATATTTAAAATATCTTGATTTTGAACCTGTCACAAACTCACAGAATAGTTGCAAGTCTAGTATAAATAGCCTTTTTCCCTGCTTAAGCCACTAGAGTTGAGGCCTGAGGTCCTACAATCACTGAATACTTTAGAGTCTACTTTCTTCATTCTCCTACACATACACAATACAACCATCAAAATAAGTAAATATAGTTGTATGCTGAAAAACATTGCTATGATAGTCCACAGGCCCCATTCAAATTCCAGTTGTGCCAATAATATTCTTATAGGAAAAAAATAGTGTACTAAACTTAGTTGCCATATCTCTTTCTTGTAGGATTTTTTGCATTTATATTCACAAGTAAAATTGGTTTATATTTTCTTCTACTTCACAGGTTTGGTGTTAAGGACGAGATTTATATGGTAAGTCTGGTTGCTGCTCTTCTTTTTCAGGTCTTTGCATTTTTAATTCAATAAAATGATTATTTGTTGCTCAATATTGGTAAAATTTGTTCATCAAACCATCTCAGCGTTTTTTTTTTGTTTTTTTGGTGTGGTAAGAAAATTTGGTTTCCACAAAGTACTAGTTTTTTATTTCATTGGTAATTTTCCCCTTTGTTACATTATTGATTTCTATACTTTTCTTTATTACTTCCTTCATTTTAATCACTATTTTGTTATTTTTTTAGCTTTCTTAGTAGAATACATAGCTTACTTTAATCATTCCTCATTTTAAAAACTAAATGTATTTCCCTAAATTTACCTATTAGTACTGTTTGTTGCATCTCCTATATTTTGGACTATTTTTGTTGTTGCTAAGTTCAAAATATTTTATAATTTTCATTGTGATTAATATTGTATGTTACTTGGGAGGCCATTTATAAGACTCCAGGCATATATTTATTAACATAAATAACTTTGTAGTTTTGATTTTAGCTTGAGGTTTGATTATATGATGTGGTATATATTAATATTGATTCTTTTAAATTTTTTGAGAATTAGTGATCTAGAAAATTTTTGTAAAAATTTTCTTAGGTACATGAAAGAATGTATGTTCTCTGACTTGGAGGTATCAGGATGTATGTGTATGAGGCGGGTTGGGCGGAGAGAAAAACAGAGAGAAAGAGAGACATAGATCACTCATGATAATTTTGTTGCTCAAATCTTTACTATTTTTGTCCATAAAAGTCTTATTAAAACTCTCCATTTATTGGAGATGTCAATATCTCCTTGTGAGTCTGTCAGTTTTTGCTTAGTATCTTTCACACTTTTTAAAATTATATTAAAAAAGTAGTGTTCTTCATTATTCCTGTTAAAATTTATACTTTCTATTTTTTCTGATATTCATATTATATTCCAGATTTCTTTTGGCTGACATTTATCTGATATATCTCCTTTTGTAACTTTATTTTCAACCTTTCAATATGGTTATATGTATATCTCTTGGAAAAAAATATGAGAATTTTTTTCATTTAATTTGATTATATTTGTTCTTTAATATGTGATTTTAATCTCTCTATACATTTACTGTGATTACTGATACACTTTTACTTATCTCTGTAATTTCACTTGGTGTTTTTATGTTAACATTCATTTTTATAACCCCTTCCTCCCACCATTTCCTGCTTTCTGTTCTATATTCCCTCTTTTCCTACACAGATTTGAAAACTATAGATTTTATATTTAAAAAATTTATTATACTTTATGATGAACTGTATATTTTTACAATCAAGTCAATAATTGGTAATGTCATTCTCCTCCTGGCCAGGACAAAATGTTTAAATGTTTATCCTTATCCCATAAATGCTTATCATCTCATTATGATTCTTTAGAATTTTAATTGTCTTTTTCAGCAGAACATTTTGGTTATTTGTAGAATTGATAATCTATTATATATACTAATTAAAAAACAATTTTAGTACCCGCTATTCCTTGATGCAATTTATATATTCTCTCTGCTATTGTTTTTCATTGTCTTCCCTCTTTAATTAGTTTAGATAGGTAGACAGTTATTTCCATAGGAACTTTAAACACCCTATCTTCTGGTATTGAGAAGTTTATTGTTCACCTAAATATCAAACTTTATTGGTAAACTTGGTAGCTCTTCAGATTTCGTGTTTGTCTTTGATATTCTGCATCTTCATTATGATATGGATTGGTACAGATTTATTATTATTTATGTTGCATAGTATTCGAAGACTTTTTTCTATGAGGATCTATTCTTCTGGAAAGTTATCAGCAATTATGTCTTCAAATGGTGCTTTTCCATCATTCTCAACATTGTTTCTTTGATACTCTTAATCAGTGCTGTTTGAAAGAAATATAATATAATCCCTACATATGTCTTTTAAAATTTTCTGGTGATCACAATGAACAAAAAAACAGATAAAATTAATTTGAATAATACTTTTTAATACAATATATCAAAAATATAGTCATTTCACATGCAATCAGTAATTAATGAAATATTTCAATTTTTTAATAGAACGTGCTATTGACTGAATGTTTGTATCATTCCCAAGTTATATCTTGAAATCCTGACTCCCAAAGTGATGGAATTAGGAGGTGTAGGGTCTTTGAGGGTCATGATTAGGTTATGAGAGAAAATCCTCTTGAATGGGATTAGGGCCTTCATAAAAAAGATGCTCAAGTGCATTCTTCTCCCTTTATGTACATAAAGACACAGCAAGAAGAGGGCCATTTATGAACCAGAAAGTGGAGCCTCACAAGACTCTCAATCTGCTGACACCTTAATTTTAGAATTCTCAGTCTCCATAATGGTGAGAAATAAATTTCTGTTGTCTATGAGACATCGGTCTATGGCATTTTTATTATAGCAGTCTGAATAGACTAAGACACAAAGTCAAAATCTGCTGTGTATTTTACACTTACAGCACACCTCAATGTGAATGTCAACTTTTCAACAGTTAAATTAAAATGTATTCTTCCCAAATCAGTAAAGCTGTGTTGAACAGAAAAAAATATTTTACAATGATCTAATTTTTAAACTTAAATAATTAAAATAAAAAAATTAATTTCACAGTTCAGTAGCTACATGGGGCCAGTATTGAAGAGCACAGTCTTAGATGAGTATTAGAGAAATTCAATCTAACTTTTTTCTTGACTCTTCATTCATAGTTTTGAAATCTCATTTTAACTGGATTTCTCTAACTGCAGTGTTGAGAATAGAGTGTAGAGGGAAGGAAGTGAAAGCTGGAAATTGAGTTATGCATCTATTGCATTCAGCCTGGTAAGAGGTGATGTTTGGAACAAGGTCATAGGAAAGTGGTTGGATTCTGGATAGATTTTTGAAGTTGAATATCATTTTTGAATGGATTGAATATGAGCTGTTAAAAAGCCAGTCAAGGGTGACTTCAAAGTTTGAGCTTTAGCTTCTGTAAAAATTAGAAGAACAAGTTTTAGGGGAAAGCTCATGATTTTTACTTTAGACAGACTACTTTTGAGATGTCCATTAGATTTCCATGTGGAAATATTGGGTTAGGAGTTTGGATATACCACTCTGGACTTCAGAGAAGATGTTCTCCCAGTCTAATGTGTCCTGATGCTTTCTGACCAATTCAGTTTACCCTAGATTATCCCTTGTAGGATCTTTTAGTCATGTTGATGTTTCTCTGTAATATAAAACTATATCTATCTTATGACCTAAAACCTCATGTAATCCAGCTATACAACACATAGATAATCTTTTAAAAATCCATGTTCAACCAGGCACGGTGGCTCACATCTGTAATCCCAGCGCTTTGGGAGGCCAAGGTGGGCAGATCACAAGGTCAAGAGATCGAGACCATCCTGGCCCACATGGTGAAACCCTGTCTCTACTAAAAATACAAAAATTAATTGGGCATGGTGGCGCGTGCCTGTAGTCCCAGCCACTCGGGAGCCTGAGGCAGGAGAATCACTTGAACCCAGGAGGTGGATGTTGCAGTGAGCTGAGATCGCACCACTGCACTCCATCCTGGTGGCACAGTGAGACTTGGTCTCAAAAAAAAAAAAAAAAAATCTGTGTTTGTCAATACATTAACATGTTATATATTATAAACTTAAGATGGCACAATTAAATTTTGAACAGAGATTTCTGAAGGGAATACTCTAAAAATCTGGGACAATAGTAATGATGGTGTGGCTTACTATAACGAGATATTTATAAACAATGAAAGTCTTTGTGTCCTTAAATCTTTCTAGATAAACAGCGATTTTTTTTAAAAAAAAGACTAATTTTTAAAGCAGTTTTAGGTACATAGAAAAACTGAACAAAAGGCGTAGAGATTCTTCATACACCCTTGGTCTGAAACAGTCCCAATTACCACTTACTGGAGTGGTAAATTTGCTACAATCGATGAGCCTACATTGACCCATTATTATCGCTCAAAGACCATAGTTTACGTTAGGGTTCATTCTTGGTGTTTTACCTTCTATGTGCTTGGACAAATGTATTATGATGTCTGTGCAACATTATAGTATCACACAGCATTTTCATTGCCCTAAAAAATCATCTGTGCACAGCCCATTCATCCCCCCTTTCCCCTAACACCTGGCAACCAGTGTTCTTTTTAGCTTTTAGGTTTGACTTTTTCAGAATGTCAAATAGTTGGAATCATACAGTATGTAGCCTTTTCAGGTTGTTTCTTTTTTTCACTTGGTAATATGCATTTAAAATTCCTCCATGTCTTTGGCTTGATAGCTCATTTCTTTTTAGCTCTGAATAATTTTCTCTTGTCTGGAAGTACCACAGTTTATCCATTCACCTACTGAAGGACAGCTTGGTTTCTTCCAAGTTTTATCAATTATAAATAAAGTTGCTACAAACATCTATGTGCAGGGTTTTTGTTGTTTTTTTTTTGTGGGGACATAAGTTTTCAATTCATTTGGGTAAATACCAAGGAGCACTATTGCTGGGTCGTATGGTAGAACAGGTCTAGTTTTGCAAGAAACTACAAACTGTCTTCCAAAGTGGCTACACCATTTTGCATTCCCACCAGCAATGAATGAGAGATTTTCTGTTGCCCTATGTTCTTGTCAGCACTTGCTTTGTCAGCATTCTGAATTTTGGCCATTCAAATACTGTAAGTATGTAGTGGCATATTATTATTATTATTATTTTGAGACAGAATTTCGCTCTTGTTGCCCAGTCTGGAGTGCAATGGTGCGATCTCAGCTCACCGCAACCTCCGTCTCCAGGGTTCAAGCGATTCTTTTGCTTCAGCCTCTCGAGTAGCTGGGATTACAGGCATGCGCCACCTTGCCAGGCTAATTTTGTATTTTTAGCAGAGACAGGGTTTCTCCATGTTGGTCAGGCTGGTCTTGAACTCCCGACCTCAGGTGATCCGCCCACCTCGGCCTGCCAAAGTGCTGGGATTACAGGCGTGAGCCACCATGCCTAGCCGGCTTCTTATTTTAATTTCCATTTCCCTACTGACAGATGATGTGGAGCAGTTTTTCATATGCTTATTTGACATCCGTACATCATCTTTGGTGAGGTGTCTGTTAAGGTGTAGGCCAGTTTTTGAAATTGAGTTTGCTTTCTTGTTGAATTTTAAGAGTTCTCTGTATATTTTGGATAATAGTCCTCTATCAGATATATCTTTTGCATATTTTATCCCATTTTGTGACTTATCTTCTTATTCTCTTGACAGTGTCTTTCACAGAACCGAAAAATTTAATTTCAAAGAGGTTCAGCTTATCAATTCTTTGTTTCATGGATTGTGCCTTTTGTGTTATATCTAAAAAGTTATCACCCAACTCTAGATCATCTGTATTTTTTACCTCTATTATCTTCTAGGATTTTTATAGTTCTGCATTTTACATTTAGGTCTGTGACACATTTTGAGTTAATTTTTAGGAAGGGTGTAAAGTCTGTGTCTAGATGTAGTTTTTTTTTTTTTTTTTTTTTGCATGTGGATGTACACTTGTTCCAGCACCATTTGTTAATTACTTTTTCTTGATAATGTTGCCTTTGTTGTTTTGTAATTGCTAACTTCTTGATGGGTTATTCCAATGTAAAAGAGTATGATTTATAACTCTTGAAAGTGTTAAGATGGCAAATATTCTCTAAAGCAGCAGGAAACATAAGACTTTCTAAGATGGCAAATATTCTCTAAAGCAGCAGGAAACATAAGACTTTCCTTACCATATGCTAGGGGAAACTATCTTAGTGGGGAAAAAAAGGGAATAGTGAATTAGAGCACACTAATTAATCATGCCTTTGCACAGAGAGATTGTTATATTATATTCCTTAGAGCCTTAGACTGTTTCATTGCAAAGCTGCATAAGTTTCTTTTTACAAGACTAGCCTATAGCACTACAAGTCTGTTTCCTGAGATATTGCTTTTGATGATAGCTAGCACAGCCTTGTCAGAATGGGTATCTTTGGATACCAGCGAGAATGATGGAGATTTAATTTAGTGTAATCATTCTGTTCTCTAGCAGGTATAAATTGAATGCAGTAATATCTGGCATCCTCAGAGCTCATTTCTATAAATTGGCCTGAGAAATACTGTACTAGGAAAAAAAATGAAAAATACATATTAATACCTAGTGAGCTAAAAATATATCAGCCAGTTTTAACTGTTAACAAAAAACCCTAGGTATCCCAGAAGCTACTGAAATTTTGCAAGGCAAAGTGGACGTTAAAAAGATATTGGAGTAGAATAAATTAGATGAAAAAGGCATGCTAAAGACTTCAGAACTGTTACCTCTCCTAATACACTGCTATAGTAGGTTGACAATTTTCTATAGTTTGATACTTGTAGTTAAAGTACAAACTAAGCTGCTATAATAGAGACCTAAAATGGAGGCGCTTAAATAGAATAGATGTTTGATTCATTTTTATATAACCTTTCTGTTCCATGAAGCTACCCAGGGACAGATGGAATGTTCACCTTTGTCATCCTCAACATGTGGCTTCCATCTCTAGAAGGTGGCAACTCCAGTTGTCCTCATACACCAGTGAATAAGAGGGAAAGAAAGGAAAGGAAGTGGAGATCCATTAAGCACCATGGAAATGTACATATTTCTGCTGCTCACGTTCCCTTGAGAATTTGGTTACAATGCCACAGATAAACTCAAGTGAGGCCAAGGAAATGTAGTCTAGCTGGGTAGCTTGTGTCTGCTCAGACATGACTATGGGAGTGGGAGTGATTCGTGAACAAGAGGAGGAAGAAAAATGGTATGGAGGTTCACTTGTTCGTGTCTGTTACAGTGTTAGTACAGGATTTAAGATTTAAGAAAAATGTATACACACACTCATACATATATATAATTTGAGGGCTTGTTTCTATCGATTATAAGTAAAAGGATGTAAGTTACTAATCTTTAGAGATAATTTAACTCTTTAAGGAAAGTAGAAAATAATGATATAGAGCTCGAAGTGGTGTTAAAAAAACAAACAAACAAACAAAAAACAGAAAGAAACAGACAAATTACTCCCTTTTCCTCCTGATTTCTGTTTTCCATATTTACTCCTCCCTGTGGCACAATGCAGAAACAAAACTAGGTCGGTAAAAATGTTTCCATGGTATCTGAATTTTCTCTATTAAAACTAAAATACACCTTTTGATGATCAGGATATCACCTACTTTAAGTAAAACAGTGTCAGATTTAAATTTGCTGACATATTGGCAGAGGGAACATATAATAATTAACTATTTTATATATATTTATATATAATATGTATATTAAATCCATTTTGTTGGATCAACTAAGTATCTCCACCTATGATCTATGTATGTTTTAAGATAATCAATTTTCCTCAGGCTGTACATATCTGAGTCACAAAAGAGTATTTCTCTGGCTCATCTTCTGCCTACTTTTGTTTGTTTGTTTGTTTGTTTCTTATTTTTGTTTTTGCATCAGCTATGTACCTCAATTTTTTTTTCCAGATGATTCTAGGAGTTTCTGAAGCATTACCAGTACATCAACACCTTTATTTCATGGAAACTTTTAAAGTTTTTACTCTCAGAAGGGATAGTTTCTGTCCTTTTAGACCTAGTCTATACGTGGCACCAGCTACTTTCTTCCCTTTAAGCTAAGATTTTTAGTGGCAAGTACATCTTTTATAGACAAACATTAAGGAGAGACAGACTGTAAGACCCTAGAGGCTCATTTTCTCTCCTTTTCTAACAGCTTAACAAAGAGCTGGCTCAGCAGGTCAGAGTTAGCTTAACTGATAAACAGGCTGATAATAACAGCTAATAACCTCCAAAGACTTTTTCTAACAAGCCCTATTTTTGCATCAGAAAGCTTCTGTTGAAATGTGCTGGTCTAGACATGTCCTGCTCCTATAATTAAGTAGTGCATTACTGGGGTAGGTCTCTCAAGGAGCCTTTTTCATGGTGTTTCCTTTCAATTATGCCTGCCCTAAGTACAGCTCAATATGGGACCTCAATGGCTCAGGGGATCAAGTATGCTCTACTAGTTTGCTGTTTGTAAGGTTTTCCCCAGTAAGACCCTTTTGGATATTTGTACAAATTGGCATTATTGAGATGTGTTTTTAAGACTCTTTATGTGATCATCATCAAAATAGGCACTGTACCACCAATGCCCATTAAAGACACCATCAATTTTCCAAGGCACTGCAATCTACTGGAGAAGATCCTAAAAGCACATCTTACTGCGGCTGATGCTCTTTCATCACAAAGAATGTTATTCATATCCCAGGAAACCTGCTGCTGCTAATGCCTTCTACATGGAGGGTCCACTGAAATTGTGGAGGGAATGCACATTAAGTTTTTAGTCATTCCGGTTTTTTAAGAGCCTTTTACCCAAAAACACTAGGTGTGTTTCTAGGGGAATACCAGAGGATAATCTGATGTATAAGCCATGTGGTGCTCAAAAATTCATCCCCACTTTTTGGATGAGTTCTTTAACTGAAGTTGTGTATCTCTTTTTAGCCTAGATTGACTTTCCAGAAAGCATCACGGATCCCCGTGAGGCTGTCCCACCAGACTTGCAGGCTTGGCTTACCCTAAATCCTAGGGTCCATAGAGCTTCCACCTTAGGCTTAATTTCTGATATGTCCAACCAACCACATATGGTTGCTCCACTGTCACCTGAAATGTAACACAAGAACAAAGTCATCCTCCATCACTGCTCTAGTCATGAACTCTCTCCCTCCCAAGTTCTCTTCTAAAGTAAAGGCTGGACCAAAAACCTGGTCAAGTTCCTTGATTCTACTCTGTTCTCTCACCAAACCCATCTAAACTTATCTTCTAAATATCTCTTAAATCCCTTCACATAGCCTCAGCCCTGCTTACTACTATCCATATTCAGAGAACACAGTCTTTCAGATGGGTCACTACCAAAGCCCCTTCAAAGTTCTTCCTGCCTTTAGTCTGTCAGCCTTCAATCCATTCTTTGAGAAGCAAGCCAAGTTACCTGTAGCACAAATCTGATCACATCACTCACTTGTTTAGAATTCAGGGTCTACCTTATTCTTAAATTAAATCCTGAAATTAAATTTTTTTTTTTTTTTTAAACAGATTCTCGCTCTGTCATCCAGGCTGGAGTGCAGTGGCAAGATCTTGGCTCACTGCAACCTCTGCCTCCCGAGTTCAAATGATTTTCCTGCCTTAGCCTCCCAAGTAACTGGGACTACAGGCACCCGCCACCACACCCTGCTAATTTTTGTATTTTTAGTAGAGACGGCGTTTTGCCATGTTAGCCAGGTTGGTCTCAAACTCCTGACCTCAGGTGATCCACCTCCCTGGCCTCCCAAAGTGCTGGGATTACAGGCATAAGCCACCACACTTGGCCCCCAAATTGTTACATAGCTCGTAAGGTCATGTGTGGCCAGGCTCCTACCTACTTCTCTAGCCTCACTACGGAGTTAATCTATTCAAGGCAGGGTCAGGAAATTGAGTAGATTTTAAGGGAGAGGAGAAATGACATTTTCCTGAGAAGTTGTTCTGAAATGACCTTGTCCAGAAAGATGTGAATTCAGATGTGTGGGGAGAAAAATAAGCAACTGAGGAAAATCTTTAAGAAAATATTCCTTAAACCAGATAAGTTAGCACATTCAATTCTAATTTGTTACTATGATTGCTAACCAGTATAGATTTTCTCAAGAAATCTTCACACCTCTAGTCAAGTAGTTTGAGTGTTTTATGTCTGGCCTCTGTGGGAGAGAGAAATATAAAATAAAAGTGTTACATTTTTTATTATTAAAGAATTTTAAAAAGTATGAAAGGTGAGATATGGCCCTTAGATTGGAGATAGCTTTGTAAGTGTAAGCCCAATACTGCAGAAGTGGCTCCAAAAACAAATGACATAAAGCAGGAACACTTTAGTAATGGAGCTACTTGCATCTTCTAATTTTCTCTCACTTCTCTTTCAGCCCTGGGAATATTCTTTGTTTTCAGGGAGTTTGCTTGGAGAGTCTGGTGGACAGAATACTTGCCCCCCATAGAAAAATCATTGTCTTTTTACTGGATTAAGAAAATGTGGTACATATACACCATGGAATATTATGCAGCCATAAAAAATAATGAGTTCATGTCCTTTGTAGCGACATGGATGAAGCTGGAAACCATCATTCTCAGCAAACTATCGCAAGGACAAAAAACCAAACACCACATATTCTCACTCATAGGTGGGAATTGAACAATGAGAACACTTGGACATAGGAAGGGGAACATCACACACTGGGGCCTGTTGTGGGGTGGGGTGAGGGGGGAGGGATAGCATTAGGAGATATACCTAATGTAAATGATGAGTTAATGGGTGCAGCACACCAACATGGCATATATATACATATGTAACAAACCTGCACATTGTGCACATGTACCCTAGAACTTAAAGTATAATATATATATATTTAAGTATATATATGTATATAAAGTATAATATAAATATATATATACATTTAAAAGAAAAATCATTGTCTTTTAGCTGTCAGTAGGATTTCTCTTCAACTGACCAAGAGCTCTAAGGTGAAAGATGGAGGAATGGGAGGTCAGCCGAACCAACTCCATTGAAATGAAAAATGACAGATCTGTTGGTCAGACTGATGTCAGATGACTTTTCTTAGGGCCGTGAGTGTAGGAAGAAAAAGGACTTGGTAGTGCTATTTCTCACCTTTCTTTGGTTGCAGGCTAATGGAGTAAAAATTCTAAGAGTGAAGATAACTTTCTCTTCCTCAATAGCCAAAATGAAGGCTAGAGGTAGATCCATAGTAGAGGATGTGTTTTGATTATACATAGACAATTTCCCCTCCTGTTCCAGGTCTCATTACATATACTGTTCTCAACTTTTCTCATTCAGTCATTCATTCAAGAACTGGGAAAACTCATTTATGATAACGATGCCTAGACTTTTCTCCTCTACTCTAGGCAAACATAAGCCACCAGCTAGACATTTCCCTTTGAATGGGCCTTGTCCGTGCATTTGAGGCTCCAGATGTGCAAACTGACCTATTCATTTCCCATCCAATCCCTATTCTAAGCACATTTCCTTCCTGTAGGCCCTTTATTGGGGAAACTTTTCTAATTAAAAAATCTGTTATTCATTCTGCTTAGCCCCTCCTTTTCTACCTCCTAAGTATCCTTTCTACTGTTCTTGATTTCTGGTCTCCAATTGCCAATGCTGCAGTTTAGGGTATCACTTTCTTGTTTTCTATGTAAACATATTTAGTTAAACAACAAAATTATTTTATTTATTAACACTGTGTGCTTTTGTTTGGGGCATTCTAGGGACAAAGGGGATCAGAGCTGGAGGGAGGGGATTGATAGGGAGGGTCACAGGAATACTGAACTTGAGAGTGGGGTGGAATTGACTCTGGAAGAAGATCAGCCATCAGCGATCAAGGCCAGGAACTAGGTTTCTCACTTCCCACTATGTTTTTTGTCCGTAGTATAGTATACCTGTCATATGATGAGTGGTCAGTAAATGTTTCTTGATTGAGTTAATAAATCAATGAATAAAGGGTAAAAAATTAGGAATGTCATTTTACTATAGGAGATCTTATAGTAAAACTAAATTCCAATATTTCAGGTTTGGTTAGTGTTCCAGTTTTCAATTAATTGCCTCTGAGCTTCAAATCCAGTATTCTTTGCCCTGCTTGGAGATACTGAAATTGAACTTTGTACATTGTTCTTGCCAGCAAGCACACTATTACTATTGTAAATAGAGGCCACTGGAGGTACACTGTAGGAGGAAGGGGCTTCTTGTCCTGGTATGGAGTGCTTTTTCTTTCTGGATCATTCCACATGTGACTGTAAGTGGCATTCATCCCCCCGGCAAGTCTTGTCAGCACCCCATGTGCTGGCTTCCCAGAGAGCTTCACGTGCATCCCAGAGGGTGACTTCTTTGCAAGTCTTACCAGCACCTCAGTGAGTGGCTTCCCAGTGAGTGTTCAGTCTTCTCTGGCACTCCACCTGGCTTCCTAATGGGTCTTCCTAATGTCCTAGTGGACAGCTTCTTGGTGAATCTTGCCAGTACCCCAGTTGCCAGCTCCATCCTGGGGTACCCCAGCAAACTTCTCTGTCATGCAATGGACACATCTACACCCTCTCCAATGAGGCCTAAATCTCAGTCACGGGGAAGGCCCTCTTCCCAGTTTGATTCTTCTTTGGGTGCTCTGCCTCCCCCCTAGAGTGGTGGCTGCTCTCTACATCTGCTATTTCTGTAAATTTTAGAGTTCTCTTTACCCCTCTGAGGAGTTAATATTCTGTTATTAGTTCATCTTTTTAATATTGAGATTTTCCTGTTCAAATTACTAATATGATGTCTCTTTCCTGTTATAGCTAGAGAGGGAGAATCTCCCATTGAGAAAGGTTACCTGTACCCCATAGTCTTCAGTGAAATGTATCTTTTATGTGGATTTCTTCCTATCACTGCAGTTGCCATCATACCAGCCTCAAGGAAACAGAGCTCCATCAGTGAAGACTAAGTTCAGATTTTGCTGATGGGAGGGACAAGTCTTTCACATGGTTTGGCTCATTCTTCACTGATTGCAGAAGAGAGGATATATAATCTCTGAATAAGTAGTTGGAGCCTCACTCCCCTAAAACTGGGATGGAGCTAAAATAGAGAGGCATCATCTTCTTTCCAATAAAGTCACTCTCTTCATGCATAGACTACTTAAACACCTAGAAAAGGAGTATGTCATTATAGAAACATAATAGCATTAGCAATTTAAGAAGATAGAAAACAGTCACACTACTGCAGATCTTGCTGCAGGGGTTAAGTATAATTTAGTTGATAACAACCATTTTATGCATTTAATTTAGAAAGTGCTTACAGGAGACCAACTTTTAAGACTAAAATAATAGAAATGGACCTTGCTATGCCCTCTGAATCATCTGAAGTAATAATTAGGTCATGCTAATGAGGAAAACTCAGGATGGTACCAAAGCAATCAATAGTACGATGTACGCTGAATTACTTTATTAATCATCTAACAGAATTTGTTTCCCATGCAGACAAAGTTTATAAAGGCTCTATTTTGTGTTACATTTTCCTGATGGCTTCTAAATTAAGCTTTATAGTGTGTCACAGCTGTCCGCATCCTCACCATTATCATTATCAGCAAACATTTAGTGCACACCTGCTATGTACACAGCACTGTCAGATTCATTAAGAGGAAAGAGCAATAATTTTCTGCCCTTGAGACAGTAGAGGGGTAATTATTTACTCTGAGTACTTTAGTTCATTTACCAATGAATGATTAGGAGGTCCTGAAATTCAATGCTTCTACATTTTTGTACAATTTCATCATCATTAGAGCAATAACAACATTTCTGGATTTGGTCTTCTTTGTTCTAGATCATTAAATAAAACAATAATACATTGCACAAAAGTTAAAAAAACATATTGGTTACAGAGTAAAAATTGAAAGTTTCCCTTTAAAATACAGATTAATGTTTGTTTAGTCCTTGCTAATTGATATAATGCTGATTATGTGGCCAAGTCTGTTCTAAACAATACTCAAATGCATGTGATACTTTGTAGAGGAGGAAACTAGAAAGGACACACAGTTAAGTGTCAGAGCCAGGATCCAAACTTAGGAGGTCTGGCACCAAAGGGCATACCCTCCACCACTATGCTATATGGCTTCTCTAAGACCTCAATCATTCCATATAATACTCCCAGAGGTTATCACTATCAACAAGGGATGTACATTCTTCTCCGCCCCAATCCGTGCATTGAATTTTGTATGCACATACATATATATCTTTTAAATATATAAATGGGTAAAATATTTAATTTTTTTCATTAAAAAATGTCTTGATGTACATCGAGTGCCACATAATGATGTTTCAATTAACAATGGTCTACATATAAAATGGTAGTCACATAAGATTATAGTGGAGTTGCCCCATACAGGTATACCATTTTTATCTTTTATATCATATTTTTACTGTGCCTTTTATGTTTATATATGTTTAGATACACAAATACTTACCATTGTGTTATAATTGCCTACAATATTCAGTACAGTGACATGCTGTATGAGTTTGCAGCCTAGGAGCAATATGCCATACCATATAGCCTACAGTATATAGTAGGCTATACCATCTATTTGTGTAAGTACATGCTATGATGTCTGCACAATGACAAAAACAACTAGCACACATTTCTCAGAATATACCCCTGTCAAGTGACATATGACTGCATTGCCAAATATGTGTTCAAGCCATGGGTGTGTGAATATGTATATATCTTTAATATTCTATAATTGAGATGTATTATTTGAACATTCTAAAATTAGTGGACATTTTAGATATTTCCAATTTTTTGCTATCATATATAATACTGCATTGAACATCCTTTTGCACATATGTTTGTGCTTATGTAGAATTCTGGGGAAAGATTCCTAGTAGTGAACTTGTTAGGTCAAAACTTTTGTATGGCAATGTTTTTAATTCTTATTTCCACCACCTAAAATACCATATTTTGCTGATATACAATACAGATATGACACCATCAACATATGTGTTGGCCAATATTTCAGACGTCTAAGCTTTTTTTTACTAAATTATATTTGTGTCAGATTACAAATGAGAGAGAACAGTGACCAATTTTTTCTTTGTTTAGTGCACATATCAGTGTATTGCAAAATCACCTTCTTAATAAAGTTTGTTTGATACCTTTAATGACATTTCACATAAAGCGAAGATCCTACCTGTCTTTAATTAATTTTCAGTCTATTTAACAAGATCCCCACTGATAACAGAATCTCAGTGAATTTGTTGTAAGAATTCAGGGAGTCACCTTGGACTTCCTGATAAGTGGTAAATCTAAACTTACCACCTCTTGGCCAAAAATTTATTGGTTTTGTGACATACTTGTGGCTGCTGTATATGAGGCAGTTTGGTTTTAGGTTAAACAAATAATTTGGAATTCATACAAAGCTTTTACTTTTTAGCACAAATGTTTCATAGGAAAGACTGATGACAAATTGTGAAGGTATTATGGGTCTTCACCAGTGAAAGTATTTCTATGGAATTTTTGAGTCTGCTGCATTCATTCCTTCTCCCATTCTCTTCTCCATGTTTCTGATATTTATATAGTCAGAAACCAACTATATGAATATCTAGTACTAATCATGCTTTAATATCAAATCTTTATCAGAATTGCTGGGGGTCATCAAATTTGGTAGGGAACATCAAAGCCTTGGTGCTCTTTTCTTATGCAGCTTGTTGCATTATTAATATGTGTCACCTGAAATTTTCTAACATACATATAACCTTTTGGAAACAAATTTAAATCCCTATAATAGCTAACATCATGCTTCAAGTTTCTAACATTCAATAATTCCTTTGAGGTAGTTAAGAATGATAAAGAAAGAAAATTAATAGGCTTTTTCTCTTATTAGAAAGAATAGGCTGTGTCAAGAAGGAAGCAAATGACAAATGAACAGCATGGGTATTGCAAAAGTTCTTTTTGGTTCTTTAATTATTTTTGTCATACACTTAGTTTAAAGGTCAAATAATTTGGTAGTTTTATAAGAAAAAAATCCCAGAACCACCCCCACCCAAACACACGTATTTCTTCTTTTCAGAAGCAATCCTTTCATCAATTTTCATATTTATTTTGAAATTAACCCCTATGTCCCTGAATCATATGCTTGATACGTCCTTTCATGATGTTCCTGTCTTAGGCTGTGCTTACTGACCAGAATAAAATTTTCTCTTTGGAAAAGAAAAATTTTAACTCTATTTTCTTTACTGTTACCTCTGAATGGTAACTTTTTTACTTTCATCCTCCAACATAATTTTATTTTATTTATATACATTTCATATTTTGTATAAATATTTTGTGTTTATATAACTGTGCAAATACAATTTATGATATATGGATGTATTACCCCTGCTAATTTTTTTCCTACACACAGCTTTTATTTCTTGGTATTTATTGTTTTGTTGTTGGCCTCGTTGCTGCTGCCAATTGTTTGGTGTACTATGTACTTTCTATGTACTTCTCAATAATTCAATCTCAATCTCATTGGCATATATCTTGCTCATCTCCATACATTCAAATGTATCAGGTATGTTTTATCTTTCCAAAGATATCTTTTCTCATATTGGAAGTCTAAAAATCCTGTATTTGAGAATAAAAGTCAGTTATTTATTTGCTTATTTATTTTGCTGGAGGTGATGGATGTATAGACTTACTTATTATCAAATGGAGTTTCAACCATTCTCCACTTTCAGAGGATGGTACCATCAATTTCTGGAAGTTTGGAAGATATGAATGTAGAATTTAGTTGGGGTAGGTGGGTGGGGGGGTCTTTTAAATTCACTTATTTATTTTCTTTTGGTCCAAACTTTTGTTGCTATTCTCTTTTCTACAATCCTTCACATCTTTTTTTGAGTTTGTATATTTTAAAATTCCCTTTACTAGTGTTTTAATGGGTTTGGGGGGGGAATAAAAGTAGATGCCTGTGTTCAATCATTATTTTTATTCAACAGCCCCTGAGATCGTTTCTTGTAATGAAAGAATTGACACCAACCTCAGTGGTTTGGGCTCAGCTATTATTTTTATTTAGCTATTTTCAGATTATAGAACCTGAGAATGTGAGGTAATAGAATAGCTACTGCTCTAAACAGCATCCAGTCAGGCTATATTTGTGATGATCCTTTTCTTGCCTTCTTATCTGTTCCTAAAAAAAAACATGAAAAAAAATGAAGTTTGTAGCACTGAGTAATAGCAACAGAAGAAACAAGGGAAACATATTATGTCATCTGTGAACACTTCCAACATTTTATTTATATCACATCATAGTTCTAATCACATTGTAGAGAAAATTATCTCTTACCATATTTGCTTTCAGTTGAATGAGAGCTTCTCCAAGGACGTTCGCTTCCAATTTTCCATCTCTTGAACCTTGCACACTACTTGGCAGGAGGTTAGAACACATTGAACGTGTCAGGCCTTCTTGCCTTGCTATAAAGAAGTAACCAGAACAGAGTAACTTATAAAGAAAAGAGGTTTAATTGGCTCGTGGTTCTGCAGGTTGTACAGGAAGTGTGCTAGCATCTGCTTCTGGCTAGAGCCTCAGGGAACTTACAGTCATAGCAGAAGGCGAAGATGAACCAACACATCACATAGGGAAAGCAGGAAGAAGAGAACAAGTCAGGGGGTGCCACACACTTTTAAACAACCAGATCTCATATGAACTCAGAGTAAGAACTATCTTACTATTTCTATCACAAGGACAGCATCAAGCTATTCATGAGGGATCCACCACTATGACAAAACAACCTCCCACCAGGCTCCATCGCCAACACTGAGGATTGCATTGCAACATGAGATTTGGAGGGGACAAACATCCAAACTGTATCACCGCATAATACTGAAGGAAAAAGATTGAATGGCTATCATTCCTACAAATATCACTTTCAGGGCTGTACCACTGTCATTTTTTAAGCAGCTGCTCGGTGCCCACTGATTTCGGCAGTGTCAACATATGCTGAAGTGCATTCACTTCATTTTAGCCGATTCATTCACTTCAAACTATTTAAAAACTGATGCAACTCACTGCATGGCTGGTTCAGATGTAACAATCATGTTTTGTTCTATGAATAATAAATGAATAGATGACATGATTCAGTTAAGAATCTAGGATGAAATATTTTTGAGGAAGCAGTGAATGGAAGAAAATTATCCAAATATGACTGAACACCTGCTCGGTTTATAATTTTTCTTTCAAAGAAAGGAGTGGTTATTAGAGAAGCAAAGCTACAGACGAGACAATAGAGAGAAAAAAGGGTAAAATGATTCAAAACAAAAAAAAAAAGAAAATTTCTGAGTGGTAATGTACTTTTTTTAAAAAAATGGAAGGACAGAATTAGTGCTGCCAAAATGTACAAACTCTTTCTCCCCATTTTTTCTCCTTGTGTGTTCACAGAGGCTTTAAAAGTGAACAATATCTAAAACTTGGAATTACACCACAGTTTAATCTTGAGAAAAAATCATGAGGAAGGACATTTCTCCAGGTAGCTAAAATAAATGCTGGTGTTTGAGCTGGGAGCATTGATTACTCAGGGATTCAGCAAATGTATCTTAGACATATAGTGGATTCTTGGATAGGGGATACCACTGTGGATTCAATATTAACCATTACTTTTGTTTTCAAGAAGTTTGGCATTTTCTAATATGAGAAAAACAGACAGTGAGTATGCAAATATGCAGATAGACATAATAAATTTAAGTATGTATTAAGGGGAAAGGTGACTTAAAATTTTTCTGTCTCTTCTGCAGAGAAGAGCTCCTTGGGAAATTGTAGAGAGAGAACTTGACAACATGTTTTTCTATTTCTTCTTGTTTTACTTTTAACAGCTTTATTGAGACATGCTTACATACAAAATAATTCCCCTATTATAAATGTACAATTTGATTATTTTAGAAAGTTACATATTTGTGCAACCTTCACCACAATCAAGTTTTGGAACACTTCTCTCACAACTTAAAAAAATCCCTTGTCCTTGTTTATAATCAATTGCAACTTCCATTCCCAGGAAAACACTGATAGGTTTTCTTTTTATATAAATTTGACTTTTCTGGAAATTTTACAGAAATAGAACAATACAATATGTAGACTTGCGTATTCACCTTCTCTCACTTAACATAATTTTCGAGGTTCATTCATGTGGTTGTATAATCGGGTTATTCCTTTTCACTGGTATTATTCCATTTCATGGTTATACTGCATTGTATTTATCCATTCAAAAATTAATAAATATTTGGATTTGTTCTGGTTTTGGCTATTGTGAATAATACAGTTATGAACATTTGTGCACATATCTTTGTATGGACATATATTTTTATTGCTCTTCTGCAAATACCTTGTAATGGAATTGCTTATTTGTAACTATCAAATTGTTTTTCAAAGGAACTGTACCATTTTACATTACCATAAAAAATGTTTGATTGTTCTAGTTTTTTTCACATCTGTATTAAGTTCCTACTACTATTGTAACAAACTACCACAGGTTTAGTGGCATAAAAAATACAAATATATTATCTTAGAATTCTGAGTGTCAGCAGTTAAAATGGGTCTTTGGGGGCTAATCAAGGTGCTGGCAAAGCTGTCTTCTTTCCAGAAGCTCCAGTGGAAAAAATGATTTTGCCTTTGCCAGCTTCTAGCAGCTGCCAGCATTCCTTGACTCCTGACCCCACATCAGTCCAGCTTTTGCTTCCGTCATTCCATCTTCTTCTTTTACTGACTCTCCTGACTCCTTCCTATAAGGAACTTTGTGATTATATTGGGCCCAGCTAAAAAACCCAAGATAATTTTCCCATATTAAGATATTTAACTTTTTATCACACCTACAAAGTTCCTTTTGCCTTGTGAGATAACATGTAAGTTTCTAGGGATTACACATGGACATCTTGGAAGGTGATTCATTATTCTGCTGACCAAAACATCCTTGCCAATATTTGGTTTTGTCATTCTCTTTTATTATATCCATTTTCTGATTTCACTGTGGTTTTAATTTTTATTTCCCAAATGATTAATGATGTTAAACATATTTGTATGTGCTTGTTAGCCATTTGTGTATTTTCCTTGATAAAATATTTATTAAAATATCTTGCCAAGTTTGGTTGGCTTCTTTGTCTTGTTGTTAAGTAGTAAGAGTTCCTTACATATTTTAGCCACAAATCTTTTATTAAATGTGTGATTTACAAATATTTCCTTATACTTTCTTACTTGCCTTTTAATTTTATTATTGGGTCTTTAGAATAGCAAATGTTTTAATTCTGTTAAAATTTGATCAAATTTGTCTTCTATGGGGCATGTTTTTTATGTCTTATCTAAAAAGGTCTTTATTTTATTTTATTTTATTTTATTTTAGGTTCAGGGGTAAATATGCAGGTTTGTAGCATATGTAAATTGCGCGTCACCAGGGTTTGATGTACAGATGGTAATAAGCATAGTACCCAACAGGTAGTTTTGGATCCTGACACTCCTCCCACCCTCCACCCTAAAGAAGGCCACATGTCAATGTTTCTTCCCACTTACATGTGAGAACATGTGGTATTTGATTTTCTATTGCTGTGTTTGTACACTTAGGAAACGGCCTCCAGCTCCATCCATGTTGCTGCAAAGGACCTGATGTCATTCTTTGTTATGGTTGTGTAGTATTCCATGGTGTATATGTACCACATTTTCTTTATCCAGTCTACCATTGATGGGCATTTACATTGATTCCATGTCTTTGCTATTGTGAATAGTGCTGTGATGAACATAAATGTGCATGTGTCTTTATGGTAGAATGAGTTATATTCCTTTGTGTGTATATCTAATAATGGAATTGCTGGGATAAATGGTAATTCTGCTTTGAGTTATTTGAGAAATTACCAAACTATTTTCCACAGTGGTTGAACTAATTTACATTCCCATCAACACTGTATAAACATTCCCTTTTCTCTGTAACCTCGCCAGCATCTGCTATTTTTTGACATTTTAATAATAGCCATTCTGACTGATGTGAGATGGTACCTCATTGTGGTTTTGATTTTCATTTCTCTAATGATTAAGGATGTTCAGAATGTTTTCATATGCTTGTTGGCTGTGTGTATGTCTTCTTTTGAGAAGTGTCTTAATGTCTTAATGTACTTTGCCCAATTTTAATGGGGTGGTTTGTTTTTGCTTGTATACTTGTTTAAGTTTCTTATAGATGCTGGAAATTAGACCTTTGTCAGATGCATAATTTGTAAATATTTTCTCCCATTCTGTAGAGTGTGTGTTTACTCTGTTGATAACACAGAGTTTTGCTGTGCAGAAGCTCTTTAGTTTATTTGGGTAAATTTTTATTTTTGTTGCAATTGCTTTTGGCATCTTCATCATGAAATCTTTGCCAGGACTATGTCATAATGGTATTTCCTAGGTTATCTTCCAGAGTTTTTATAGTTTTAGGTTTTACATTTAAGTCTTTAATCCATCTTGTGTTGATTTTTGTAGATGGTGTAAGGAAGGGATTCAGTTTCAGTCTTCTGCATATGGGTAGCTAGTTATCCCAGCACTGTTTATGAAATAGAAAGTAGTTTCCCAGCCAGGCATGGTGGCTCAGGCCTGTAATGCCAGTACTTTGGGAGGCTGAGGTAGGTGGATCGCCTGAGGTTAGGAATTCAGGACCAGCCTGGCCAACATGGTGAGACCCTATTTCTACTAAAAAAAAAAAAAAAAAAAAAAAAAAATTAGCCAGGGGTGGTGGTGGGCACTTGTAATCCCAGCTACTCAGGAGGCTGAGACAGGAGAATCACTTGAACCCAGGAAGCAGAGGTTGCAGTGAGCCAAGATCACACCACTGCACTCCAGCCTGGGTGACAGAGTCAGACTCTGTCTCAAAAAAAAAAAAAAAAAAAAGCCCTTTCCCTCATTGTTTTTGTTGAATTTGGCAAAAATCAGAAAATCACATGGTTGTAGGATTGTGGCATTACCTCTGGGCTCTCTATTCTGTTCCATTGGTCTATTTTTACATTTGTTTTTGTAACAATACCATGCTGTTTTGGTTACTGTAGCCTTGTAGTATAATTTGAAGTCAGGTAACCTGATGCCTCTAGCTTTGTTGTTTTTACTTAGGATTATTTTGGCTATTGTATTAGTCAGGGTTATCTAGAGGAACAGAACTAATAGGATAATATATATATAAATATATAATAAATATATATTATATATTTGTATGTAAATATAAATATATCTTCTATATTTATGTGTACTATATATTTGTATATAATATATAAGCATATAAGATATATTAATATTTTATATATTATCCTATTAGTTATAAAGATATATAAATATGTTATATATTTTATATATACATATATAAATATGTTATATATTTTATATATACATATATAAATATGTTATATATTTTATATATACATATATAAATATATGTTATATAATGTTATATGTTATGTAATATATTATATGTTATATAAATATATGTTATATAATATATGTTATAAATATACAGCATATATTTATATGTGATATAAAGATACAGCATATATTTATATGTGATATAAAGATACAGCATATATTTATATGTGATATAAAGATACAGCATATATTTATATGTGATATAAAGATACAGCATATATTTATATGTGATATAAAGATACAGCATATATTTATATGTGATATAAAGATACAGCATATATTTATATGTGATATAAAGATACAGCATATATTTATATGTGATATAAAGATACAGCATATATTTATATGTGATATAAAGATACAGCATATATTTATATGTGATATAAAGATACAGCATATATTTATATGTGATATAAAGATACAGCATATATTTATATGTGATATAAAGATACAGCATATATTTATATGTGATATAAAGATACAGCATATATTTATATGTGATATAAATATAAAGATATGTCTTTGTATATCTATCTATAAATATAATCTATATATAGATATATATAAAGGGGAGCTTATTAAGGAGTATTAACTCACATGATCACAAGGTCCCACAATAGGCCGTCTGCAAGCTGAGGAGCAAGGAGTATCCAACTTCAACCATGGCTAAACGGGATCCAGTTACATGTCAGGTCACTGCCTCAAAGAATGTAAGCCATAAGCCTTAGCAGCTTCCACGTGGTATTCAGCCTGTGGGTGCACAGAATGTAAGAGTTAAGGCTTGAGAGCCTCTTCCTAGATTTCAGAGAATGTTTGAGAAAGCCTGGATGTCCAGGCAGAAGCCTGCTGCAGGGGTGAAGCCCTCACAGAGAACCTCTATTAGTACAGAGCAGAGGGCAAATATGAGGATGAAGCCCCCACACAAAGTTTCTACTGGGGCACTGCCTAGTGGAACTGTGAGAACAGGGCCATAATCCTCCAGACCCCAGACCCCACCAGCAGTTTGCACCATTAGCCTGGAAAAGCTGGAGGCACTAAATGCCAGCCCATGAGAGCTGTCACAGGGACTGTTCCCTGCAAAGCCACAGGGCAGAGCTGCCCAAGGCCTTAGGGGCCCACCCCTTGCATCCGTGTACCCTGAATGTGAGAAATTGAGTCAAAGGAGATTATTTTGGAGCTTTAAGATTTAATGACTGTTCTGCTGGGTTTCGGACTTTTATGGAATCATAACCCCTTTCTTTTGGCCAATTTCTCCCATTTAGAAAGGGAGAATTTACCTAATGCCTATACCCTTATTGTATCTTGGAAATAACAAACTTGTTTTTAATTTTGCTGGCTCATAGGCATAAGTGAATAGCCTTGTCTCAGATGAGACTTTGGACTGTAGACTTTTCAGTTAATGCTAGAATGAGTTAAGACTTTGGGGGACTGTTGGGAAGCCAGGATTGTAATTCAGGAGGGATCAGGGGTAGGATGATATGGTTTAGCTCTGTGTCCTCACCCAGATCTCATTTTGAAATGCAATCTGCAATGTTAGAGGTGGGGCCTGGTAGGAATTGATTGGATCATGGAGGTGATTTCTCATAGTTTAACACCATTACCCCTTGGTGCTGTCATTGTGATAGTGAGTTCTCATGAGACCTTGTCATTTAAAAGTGTGTGGCACCTCCCCCTACCCCTTGCTCCTGCTCCAGCCACGTAAGACAAGCGTGCTTCCCTTTCACCTTCTGCCATGATTCTAAGTTTTCTGAGGCCTCCCAAACACCAAGCAGATGGCTGGCATTATGGTTCATGTACTGACTGCGGAACCATGATTCAATTAAGTCATTTTTCTTTGTAAATTACCCAATCTCAGGTACTTCTCTATAGCAATGGAAGAATGAACTATACAATTTTTTTTTGTAATTCTCATTTTAAAGATCTTTCACCTCCCTGGTTAGCTATATTTCTAGGCATGTAATTTTTTTATGGCTATTGTGAATGAGATTGTATTCTTGACTTGGCTCTCAGCTTTAATGTTGTTGGAGCATAGAAAATGCTACCAATTTTTGTACATTGATTTTGTATCCGAAGACTTTGCTAAAGTTTATAAGATCAAGGAGGTTATGGGCAGAGACTATGGGGATTTCTAAGTATAGTATCATATCATCTGCAAACAGGAATAGTTTGGTGTCTTCTCTTCCTGTTCAAATGCCTTTTATTTCTTTCTCTTAACTAATTGCTCTGTCTAGGACTTCCAGTATTATGTTGAATAGATTGGTGAAGGAAAGCATTCTTATCTTCTTCTGGATTTCAAGAAAAATGCTTCCAGCTTTTGCCCATTCAGTATAATATTGGCTGTGAGTTTTTCATAGATGGCTCTTAATATTTTGAAGTATGTTCCTTTAATGCCGAGTTTGTTAAGCGTTTTTAACATGAAGGAGTGTTGAGTTTTACAAAAGCCTTTTCTGAATCTTTTGAGATTATCATGTGGTTTTTGTTTTTGGTCCTGTTTTTGTGATGATCACACTTATTTATTTGCATATGTTGAACCAACCTTGCATCCCAAGGATAAAGCCTACTTTATTGTGGTGGATAAGCTTTTTGATGTGCTGCTGGATTTGGTTTGCTAGTATTTCAGTTAGGATGTTTGCACCTACGCTCATCAAGGATATTGGCCTGAAGTTTTCTTTGTGTGTGTGTGTGTCTCTCTGCCAAGTTTTGGTATCAGAGTGATTCTGGTCTCATTGATTAAGTTAGGGAAGATTCCCTCCTCCTCAAGTTTTTGCAATAGTTTTAGTAAGAACTGTTGCCAGGTCTTCTTTATACATTGGGTAGAATTCAGCTGTGAATCCCTCTGGTCTTGGGCTTTTTCTGGTTGGTAGGCTTTTTGTTAGTGATTCCATTTTGAAACTTATTATTGGTCTGTTTAGAGATTCAAGTTCTTCCTGGTTCAATCTTGAGAGGGTATGTATGTCCAGAAGTATTTCTGTTTCTTCTAGGTTTTCTAGCTTGTGTGCATGGAAGTGTTCATAGTAGTCTTTGAAGGTTTTTCGTATTTCTGTGGGGTCAGTGGTAATGCTTCCTTTGTCGTGTCTAATTGTGTTTATTGGGATCTTCTCTTCTCTTTTTTTTATTATTCTAGCTAGTGGTCTATTTATCTTATTAAATCTTCAAAAAATCAACTTCTCAATTTGCTGATCTTTTGTGTTTGTTTTTTTTATCTTGGTTTCCTTTAATTCAGTTCTGATTTTATTTCTTTCTTTTCTAGTTTTGAGGTTGGTTTGTCCTTATTTCTCTAGTTCCTATAGTTGTGATATTAAGTTGTTAATTTGAGATCTTTATAACTTTTTTATGTGGATGTTAAGTGCTATAAACTTCCCTCTCAACACTGCCTTGGCTATGTTCCAGGGATTCTGGTATAATGTATTTTTGTTCTCATTAGTTTCAAAGAGTTACTTAGTTTCTGCCTTAATTTCATTATTTATCCAAAAATCATTCAGGAGCAGATTGTTTAATTTCCATGTAATTATATGGTTTTAAGTGAGTTTATAAGTATTGATTTCTATTTTTATTGTGCTGTGGTCCTGTGGTCTGAGAGTATGGTTAGTATGACTTTGGTTTTTTGTTTGTTTGTTTGTTTTTAATTTGCTGAGGATTGTTTTATGTCCAATTGAGTGGTCAATTGTATAGTATGTGCCATGTGGTGATGAGAAGAATGTGTATTCTATTTTCTTTGGATGGAGCGTTCTGTAAATATTTATTAGGTCCATGTAATCAAGTGTCGAGTTCAAATCCTGAATACCTTTATTAGTTTTGTGCCTCAGTGATCTGTCTAATATTGCCCATGGGGGTACTGAAGTCTCCCACTATTATTGTGTGGTTTTCTAAGAACTTGCTGTATGAATCTCGGTATTCCTGTTTTGGATGCATAGTTTAGGTTAGTTAGATATCCTTATTGAATTAAGCATTTTACCATTACATAGTGCCCTTATTTGTCTTAAGAAGATTTTTCACCAACCCAATGTCAAAAACTTTTCTTCATTATTTCCTTCTAAAACTTTTATACTTCGAATTCTTGTGTCTGTGATCCATTTTGAGTAAAATTTTTGTGTGGTGCTTGAAATGGTAGTAAGTTAACTTTATTTTAATGGATGTCTTATTGTTTCAGTACCTTTTGTTGATAAAATAATCATTTCTCCATTGAATCACCTTGACCCCTGTGTCAAAATTCAATTCACCATAAATGTGGGTTTATTTATAGATTCTCTATTTTGCTATAATGATCCATACAATCCTTATGACAATACCACACAGTCTTGATTATTGTAGCTTTGTACTAAGTTAGGATCTCACTCTGTCACCTAAGTGACATCTTGGCTCACTGCAGCCTTGACTTCCCAGGCTCAAGTGATCCTCCCACCTTAGCCTCCCAAGTAGTTGGGACCATGAATGCACCTCACCATGCCAGGCTAGGTTTTTTTGTTTTTTTTTTTTTTTTGGTATTTTTTGTAGAGATGGGGTTTTGCCACCTTGCCCAGGCTGGTCTCAAACTCCTGATCTCAAGAAATCCACCCATGATGGCCTCCCAAACGCTGGGATTATAGGCATGAGCCACCATGACTGGCCAATGTGCATTCTTTATGTTCTTCTTTTTCAAAATTGTCTGTTTTAAGTTATTTGAATGTTCATATAAATTCTATGATTAGCTTGTTGATTTATCAAGAAAAAAATGGATGGGACTTGGGTAATGATTTCATTGAGTCTATAGATCCATTAGTGAGGGGATTGTCATTTTACCATTATTGAAACTTCCAGTCCATGAATATAATACATCTCTGCATTTATTTAGTTTTTTAAAAAATTTTCTCAATAAAATATTGTTGTTTCAATGTACAGGTCTTGTGATGCTTTTGTTCAATTTATTTTATTCCTTTGATGCAATTGTGAATGCAATTTTCTTAATTTCATTTTTGGATAATTTTTACTAGTATATATATGTGTATAAGTTTGCATATATTAATCTTGTGTCCAGTGACCTTGCTAAACATATAATAAATAATTGGTTCTAATATTTTTTGGATATCTATTTCTTAGGATTTTTTCAAGATTATGTCATGTGTGAATAAAGAAAATTTGGATTTCATTTTCTCGCCTTGTTTCACTGAGAAGAATCCAATATACAATGTTGATAGAAGTGATAAGGGCAGATATCCTTGTATTATTCCCAATTTTAGGTAGAAAATATTGAGTCTTTCGCCATTAAGTATGATGTTGCATATAGAGTTTTTTTCAGATGCCCATTTGTCAAGTTAAGGAAGTTGCCTTTGACATTTTTGGAGGGTTTTTGTTTTTTTAATCTTTAATGAGTTTTAGATTTTGTCAAATGCTTTTTCTGCATCTATTTTGATAGTCACTTTTTGCTCTATTATTCTATTAATATTGTAAATCATATTAATTTACTTTTGGCTGTTACACCAACCTTGTATTCCTGGGATAAATATCACTTGCTCATGGTATATAATCTTTTTTATGTTTCTGGATTCAGTTTGCTAATTTTTTTAAAAGACATCAACACCTATTTTTATAAGGGATGTTGAACTGTGGTTTTTCCTTCCGAAATATCTTTGGTATTGGGGTAATATTAGCCTCATAAAATGAGATGAAAATTGTTCCTTGCCATTCTATTTCTGAAAGAGTTTGTGTAGTATTAATATTATTTCTTCCTTAGCAGTCTCTTCTGGGCCTGGACTATTTTTTTATTGGAACATTAGGGTTCTGGGTCTTTACTTGGCATATATTTATTTATTCCACTTTTTTCTATTTCTCTTTAAGAAAGTTTTGGTAATTTGTGTCTTTCTAGGAATTTGTCCATGTTATCTAGTTTGTTCAATTTGTTGGCGTACCATTGTTAATGATACTCCCTGAATATTTTCTTTTAATTTCTGTAAGGTCTTTAGTGATGTTCCTCTTGTATTCCTGATTTTGAAAATCCATGTCTTCTATTTCTCTTGATCAGTCTAGCAAAAGTTTATTAAGTTTGTTGGTTCTTTTCAAAGAATCATCTTTTGGTTTGATTGGCTTTATCTGTTTTCTCCTTTCTTAGCTATATTTTCACCTTATTATATAATTCTTTCTACTTACTTTGGGTTTATTTGCTCTTTTTTTCCCCTAGCTTCTTGTTATGAAAGCCTGCAGCTGTCATTACACATATGTTTATTTGCTTTATGGAATATAAAACATTTCAGACTCTGTTCATTTTTTTCAACTTTTTCTCATTGTTTTTTAGTTGAATTATTTCTATTGATCTACTTTCCTGTCCTGTTTTTATCTTCTCTGATTTCAAATATGCTATTGAACCCATCTTGTGAATTTTTCATTACAGTTATTATACTTTTAAGCTCTAAATTTTATTTTGGTTTTTCTTCATACTTTCTATTTCTCTATTGAGATTCTCTATGTATAGAGTCATAATCATCACCTTTTCTTTTTATTTTTGAACACAGTTTTCTTTACTCCTTTGCAAATATTTGTAATGAACACTTCGAAGTTTCCCACTGTATTTATCTGAAACATTACCAGATTTTCAAGAATAAACAATTCTTGATTTGTTGTCTGCCTTTGGTTAAACTTAAGACCATACATAGTTACTTTTGTCAGCTTTTTCCAACTTTATTCTAAGTTTTTTATGAAGAGGATTTGCTGATCTCTTCATGCTACAACAGTAACAGAAGTTCTAATATATTTGTTACTGGTTAATGTAACTCATGATTTACTCTATGTTTGATTTGACTCCATTTTTTTGTTATTTTTAATTTTTTCAGGCATCCCCCAAACCAGAATAGGTTTAGAGAGATTCCAAGACTTTTTCTGGTTCAACTTGACACTTTAGTCTACCTTATAAGCCTAAAAGAAAAAAGAAAAAAGAAGATCCTTCTCTGTAGTCTTGATTACTAAACAGTGGCATTGACTATAGCAGCAGTCCCCAACCTTTTTGACACCAGAGACTGGTTTTGTGGAAGACAATTTTTTCATGGGCCAGGGTGGGGAGATGGTTTCAAGATGATTCTAGCGCATTATATTTACTGTACACTTTATTTCTATTATTATTACATTGTAATGTATGATGAAATAATTATATAATTCACCATAATGTAGAATCAGTGGGAGCCCTGAGCTTGTTTTCTGGCAACTAGATGGTCTCATCTAGGGGTGATGGGAGACAGTGACAGATCATCAGGCATTAGATTGTCATAAGGAGGGCACAACCTAGATCCTTCACATGTGCAGTTTACAATAGGATTTGTGCTCCTATAGGGATCTAATACTGTCACTGATCTGACAGAAGGCAGAGCTCAGGTGGTAATGCAAGTGATGGGGAGCAGCTGTAAATACAGATGAGGCTTCACTTGCTCACCCACCACTTACCTTCTTCTGTGCAGAAAAAACAATTCCTAACAGGCCATGGACTGGTACTGGTCCGTAGCCTGGGGGTTGGGGACCCCCTGGGCTATAGAATAACAATTATATAGCCATATCAATCCTCTAGTATTTTATCTATAAAAGTGGCTGAGTGTTTTCATTGCACCCAGGGACTATATTTATATAATGAAGACTCAGAGTTATTTATCCAACTCTGTCATGGTAGTATTATAAATATTAAGTAACAAATGATTGAAAAATGACATTGCTAAATATAAACTGTTAGGAGAAGCATTAAATAATTCTTCAAACAGTGCTTATACATCAAGAATGCTCATTTCCTCTAACTCTGCAAAATGTTTAATTGAATCTGTTATTTTCTTTCCAGAATTGTATAAAATACATGGTATTTGGTTTTAATCATACAATTTAACTTCTTGGACCACCAACTGAGGAGATAAACTCTTTGGAAATATGATAAAGAGGAAACAGAAAAACACAATGGAGGTAATAATCAGCCCCATGGCATATTTAGGAACCTATTGCAGAGTTCTATTTTATTACTGTGCCATGGATCACTGTCCTTTTAAAAAACATTTATAGAGACATTTAATAAATTACTTGAAATAGGAGGATTCTATATTATGATCCGTCATCCCTAGTGGGCCCTACTGAAACCCCTGTACTACAACTATAACAAATTACTTTCTCCTCAAATAATATAGAATCTTATTTTAAATTATGTGTGTTCGTATCTTTTTATATCATAAATAACTTCCTGATGGATAGGAACAAATGCTGTCAAACCTACTTTTCTAAAGCATCTAACACAGTGCCATATAAAATTGAGTGCTTTATTCTTTTCTGATAATGATACATTTAACAATATCTTCCTGTAGAAACTTAAGCACGTATATATAGATGAGTTACTTTATCTGCAACAGCGTCATTATGAAGCACACAAAGAATTCTGGGTGAGAGAATCTGACGTTGTTTCTAATTGGTAATCGAGATTATGGCTGAGATTCAGCCTGGGGATGTTAAATAAAATATGTGAGTACTAGCTCAGGGATGTAAACATGTGGGCAAAGCTGAGGTTTTACTTTTTTTTTTTTTTTTTTTTTTGAGACGGAGTCTCGCTCTGTCGCCCAGGCTGGAGTGCAGTGGCGCGATCTCGGCTCACTGCAAGCTCCGCCTCCCGGGTTCACGCCATTCTCCTGCCTCAGCCTCCTGAGTAGCTGGGACTACAGGTGTCCACCACCATGCCCGGCTAATTTTTTTATATTTTTAGTAGAGACGGGATTTCACCGTGTTAGCCAGGATGGTCTTGATCTCCTGACCTCATGATCCGCCCGCCTCGGCCTCGCAAAGTGCTGGGATTACAGGTGTGAGCCACCGCACCCAGACGAGGTTTTTCTTTTAGTCAAATATAAGGACAGAGTAGGGATACAGTCAAGCAGAATGAAACTAAGATACAATTCATGGCAAAAACAAACAAACAAACAAAACAACTAGATGATATACAAGGCAAAACTGAGTCCAGGATTCAGACAAGGATCAGCCATCAGCAAGTGAAAGGCTGTAGGTGGAGATACAGGCAGTGGATGATTTGGGAGATTTGACAGCATGTGCCAGAGTCTTTAGTAACTGAGATTTAGGGCCAGGAAAATTAGCCCCTGGGGATATTCTTAGACTAAGGTGATTGGAATTAGCCAGGGGCTTTGTTAATTGAGGAATTATGGAACAGGACGAATGAGGTTTGTGATGAGAATAATTTGATCTGAGCCAAGTATCAGATTTTTTTTTTTAATTCTAAGCTCCAGTGATTTTATTGAAGACATATCTGGTTTTTTATTTTTTTAAAGACTTTTTAAATATAAAGTAGTTTTAGGTTTATGGCAAAATTAAGAGGAAGGTGCAGAAATTTTCCATATATCCCCTGCCCCAGTATATGTATAGCCATCCCAATTATCAACATCCTCCACCAGAGTAGTGCCTTTGTTACAACTGATGAATCTACATTGACACGTTATCACTGAAAGACCATATTTACATTAGGGCTCACTCTTGGTGTTGGTGTTGTACATTTTATGAGCATGAACAAATATATAATGACATGTATCCACCATTATATAATCATGCAGAACATTTTCACTGCCCCAAGAATCCTCTGTGTTTCACCTATTCGCCCCTTCCTCCCCTTGTAGCCCCCAGAAACTATTGATCTTTATACTGCCTAGGTAGTTTTGACTTCTACAAAATGTCATATAGTTGGAATCATACAATATGTAGCCTTTTCAGATTGGCTCCTTTTACTTAGTAATATGCATTTAAATTTCCATTATTTTCATGAGTTAATAGGTCACTTCTTTTTAGTACTGAATAATGTTCGATTGTGTGGATGCAATGCAATTTATTTGCCCATTCACCTACTGAAGGTTTCTTCCAAGTTTTGGCAGTTATAGATTAAGGTGCTATAAACAACCCTGTACAGGTTTTTGCATGGGCTTGTTTTCAACTCCTTTGGGTAAATACCAAGGAGTGCTATTGCTAGATCATATTATAAAAGTGGGTTTAGCTTTGCAAAAGCTGACAAACTGTATTCCAAAGTAGCTATACAATTTTGCATTCGCACCATCAATGAATGACAGTTTCTGTTGCTTCATGTTTTTTTGTCAGCATTTGGTGTTGTCAGTGTTCTGAATTTTGGCCATTCTAGTACTGGAGGTGTATAGTGACATCTCACTGTTGTTTTAACTTGCATTTCCCTGCTGATACATGACATGGAGCATCTTTTCGTATGTGTATCTGTGCATCTTCTTTGGTGAAGTACCTGTTAAGGTCCCTGGCCTCCTTTTTAATTAGGTTGTTTGTTTCCTTATTGTTGAGTTTTAAGAATTCTTTGTATATTTTGCATAATAGTCATTGATTGTCTTTTGGAAGTATTTTCTTCCATTTTGTGACTTCTTTTTTATTTTCTTAACACTATATGTCTCAGAGCAGAAAATTTTAATTTCAAAGAACTTCAGCTTATCAATTGTTTCTTTCGTGAATCTTGACTTTGCTATTGTATCTAAAAAAGCCATCACCAAATCTATATCTACATTTTCTCCTGTTATCTTATAGGATTTTTAGAGTTTTGCATTTTATATTTAAGTCTTTGAGTTAATTTTTGTAAAGGATGAAAAGGTCTGTGTCTGTATTCTTTTTTTTTACATGTGGACATCCACTTGTTCCAGCACCATTCATTGAAAAGATTATATTTGCTTCATTATATTCCTTTTTCTCTTTCATCAAAGATCAATTGGCTGTATTTATGTGGATCTACCTCTGAGTTCTCCATTTTAATCCATTGATTGATTTTTCTATTCTTTCACCAATACCACAATGTCCCACTATATGTAGTTTTATAGTAAGTCTCGAGATAAGGCAGCGTCAGTCACCAATGTTGTTCTTCAATATTGTGTTGAATATTCTGGGTTTTAGCTTCTCTGTATAAACTTTAAAATCAGTTTGTCAATATCCATATATATATATTCTGGGATTTTGATTGGAATTGCATTCTATCTGTAGATCGAGCTGGGAAAAGCTGACATCTTGACAGTACTCACATTAAGCCTTTCTATTCACAAATATGGAATATTTCTCCATTTATTTAATTTTTTGATTTCTTTCATCAGTTTTATAGTTTTTCTCATATAAACCTTATACATATTTTGTTAGATTTATGCCTAAATATTTTTTCTTGGATACTAATGTAAATGGTAGCATGTTCTTAATTTTAAATTCTACTTGTTCAATGCTATCATATAGAGAAGAATCAACTTTTTTTTTTTTTTTTTTTGAGACAGAGTCTTGCTCTGTCACCCAGGCTGGAGTGCAGTGGCATAGTGCACTGGAGTGCACTGGAGTGCAGTGATCTCGGCTCACTGCAACCTCCGCCTCCAGGGTTCAAATGATTCTCCTGCCTCAGCCTCCCATGTAGCTGGGATTACAGGCACATGCCACCATGCCTGGCTAAGTTTTGTATTTTTAGTAGAGACCGGGTTTCGCCATGTTGGCCAGGCTGGTCTTGAACTCCTGACCTCAGGTGATCCACCCACCTCGGCCTCCTAAAGTGCTGGGATTACAGGTGTGAACCACTGCACCCGGCCGCAATTGACTTTTATATATTAATCTTGTATCCTGTAACCTTGCTGGATTCACTTATTAGTTCCAGGAGGTTTTGTAGTTGTTGATTCCTTTGGATTTTCTACATAAATAATCATGTCATCAGTGAACAAAATTTTACTTCTTCCTTCCCAATGAATATACCTTTTCTTTTCTTTTTTTTGTTTGTTGCAGTAGGTAGAGTTTCCTTCACTTTTAAAGGATAATTTCACCAGGTACAAAATTCTACGTTGTTGCTTTTTTCTCTTAACACTTTATTTCACTCCATTCTCATCTTACTTGAATGATTTCTGAGAAGCAAGGTGTCATTTTTATCTGTGATTCTGTATAGGTAAGGTGTTTTTTCCCCTCTGGCTTCTTTCAGGATTTTTCCTTTACCTTTGATTTTCTGTAATTTGAACATGATATGTCTGGGTGTAGGTTTTTTTGACATTTATTCTCTTTGGTGTTCTATGTACTTTCTGTATCTATGGATTGATATCTGACATTAATTTGGGGGAAATTCTCAGTTGTTATTGTTTCAAGTATTTCTTCTGTTCCCTTCTTCTAATTTTGGTATTCCCATTAAACATGTGTTATACCATTTGTTGTTGTCCCACAGTTCTGGGATATTCTATTCTTTTTTCTTTTTCAGTCTTTTGCTCTTTGTTTTTCAGTTTTGGAAGTTTCTATTGAGACATCTTCAAACACAGAGATTCTTTCTTCTACTGTGTCCGATCTACTAATAAGCCCATCAAAAGTATTCATTTCTGTTACAGTACTTTTTAAAAAAATCTCTAGCATTTCTTTTTGGTTATTTCTTTGAATTTCTATCTCTGCATACGTTGCCCATCTGGTTCTTGCATTCTGTCTACTTTATTCATTAGAACCCTTAGTATATTAATCATTGTTGTTTTAAATTCCCAGTGTGATAATTACAACATTTTTGCATATACGAATCTTGTTCTGAAACTTGCTCTGTCTCCTCTGTCTCCTCACACTGGGTTTTTCTGTTCCGTAGGTTTTTGCTTGTTTGTTTCTTTTAGGGCAGACCTTGTTGAGAAGAACAGAATGCTCTGGCATATTTCAAACTGATCCTTTTCTCCTCTCCATTTCAGAAGCATGATGGAATCTTTTTTCTCATATATGTTCTGAGAATTAGGTTGAACCCCTGGAGGCAAAACTTACAAATTTGTTGGGGCCCTTCTATGATAGTCTCCCTGTAGTTTTTAATTCCCAGAGTTAGCCACATTGAGCCCCCAGCAATTTTCTATTACAATTTAGGCTTCCCAAACCCAGCACTGAATCCCATGAAGATTGTTGCTTGTGATTTTCTGCTGTGGTACATTTTCATTCTCATATTTGACTATCTCTCTCTTCAACTTTTGGGGCAGCAATTTTCCCTGCATCATCACTTCTTTTACAGATTTTTGATTTTTCAATTTGTCCAGCATTTTACTTGGTAGGATAGAGCGGCAGGTTCTGAGCTGCTTGCTGCTGGGCTGAAACCAGAAATACTTTCAAGTAGGTTTGCTTTAAGTAGTTTGAAGGCGAATTTGTTGGCCCAGTCAACCAAGCAGGTTATAAGCACTATAATCTAATTTTCTAAGTTCAGTCTACTTCATAGTATTCAGTTCATCTTTCCAGCCAGTGTCATATATGTTGTATTTCAAAGAGTATTTTTGGCATTACTCGATCTCATTATACCAGGATCTTAAAGTAAAACTTAGGTCATTTATCCCACTAAGTACCACATATTTTTGTGTTAATGCCAATAGGATATCCAGTCATTTCATTAAAGGGTAAAAGGGACTTTGGGAAAATATATTTGAGGCTAAATGTATAAACCTAATTGTCTTATAACAGCTTTTATATCAATTTATCTTACTTAAATGTGAAATTTCACTTGTTTAGATAGCATTTTTTCATTCCTCCTTGTTTTGGCTTAAAAACTGGTTCATTTTTAAAAGCATCCTGCATCTTAAAATTTTAAAAATTTGTGGTAAAATTGTTTAAGAGATTTAATTTTAAATTTCTAAAATATTAGAGTACATATTAAGATTCTGAAAGAACTAATTGTTTGCCATATTTTTAGAAAAATAAAATTAGAATTGAAACTTTAATAACCATAACATCATTTGTTCTCTGTCATCTCCTTTTCGCTCGTGTTTGCCAATCTTTTGGACTTTTCCTTTATGATTTAAAATTGCTTGAGGTGTCTAAAGAATATGGTTGCTTCATCAAGATTAATAAATATGACGGAATTCAAGGGACCACTGGTTTACTTGGCTCCATTAATGGAGTTAAGATTCACTCATTTAGTCCATTCATGGAATTGGGGCAGATTTAGCAGAACTATAAACCCTTATGAGGAAGATTATGAAATGACCATGAAAATGAAACAGCTTCTACAAAAAGGCAGAACAAAAAATCTAAAATTTTTAGTATGGAGTAATAAAGCTCAGAGGTCATATTATCAAACTCCCAGCCTTTGATATTAACTTCCTTTCCTAAGAAAAGGATCTTCTAAGGACAGGGAAGAAAGAATCCCCTCTTATTTTCTGCAGCATCCTGTCAGGCTCTCTAGAATGAAATATTCTTCTGGTGTCCTAGTCAGGCCAGAAAGTGTGAGCTTCTGGGAATGAGGAAAAGAGATTGTTCTTAACTCCACAAGAGGAAAGCTCACAGTTTTAGCCATATGGGTTTCTATCTCAAAGGAGAAAGGCCTCAGGTCATTCTCAGCTTCTCTTGTGGTCCTCAACAAGCTATCCCTGGCCTTCATCTGCCCTTTTTCTGCAGTATACCTGAGCCACTTCCTTATGTCTTACATAGGACCGTTGTCAGTCTTGGATGGATTTCAGGTGTTCCTGGCAGCAGTCACCTCCTTCATTTACATTCTGCCTGGTATTGCCTACCCTGTAAATAAGGCTCCTGATATGAGCAGTTTTTCACTGTTTTACACCATCGCCTACCTCTGGTACCCTCTTTGACAGTGTGCAGGTAGGATGTCTGGTAGTACCCAGCCTGTTCATACCAGATAAGAACCAAGTACATAAATGTATATGAGTATAAATAGTGTGAATTTGGACTTAAGATCCGAAATGTAGGCATTCTTGAAGCCGAAAGGAGACAACACTTAATAACACCACCATTAACAATGATTCTATAACAAAATAATCACTACTTTGCACAGTCAGTAGTAAATAATGAAGTTACTGCTTTAACAGTTTGTCCAAAAGGAGCTTTATATTTGTATGTACATTCAGAAGAGTTTTTATTAAATTTATGGTTAAACACATATAATGATTGTTAAAGGGAAATGAAAGGTTTCCAAAAATATTTCTGACCTCTGGAAGTTGAATTCATGAAGAAGAATTGCTATAATCTCTCTAAACCTCCTCTTAAGCCTCATGTGAGATGGAATTTTGACCTGCATTAATCACTACTCTTACCCACATGAAATGTTTCATTTCTCATGAGTCCATATATCAAACAACTGGGAAGGCTGATAGTGCTGGAACTAATACCTTAGGTGTCTAACACAACAAACAGTCACACAGAAAAGACACTCTTAACAGCACAACACTGCTGGAGGCCCTGAGTGTGTTTGTTCCACTAGGTTCCTAAGAGAAGTAATCAGAGACCAGAATAAAAAATATCTTACTCACATTGTCTTTCAAAACTTATTATAGGAACTGGGACACTCATCTCTGTAAACAGATGATGCTATACTCATTCTGAGCCTTGATTCCATTACTTTACCTGAGAAGAAGCACCAATATCATTGTACAATGATATTGTGATTATCAGAAAATATAAAAAGAGAGAAAATAGAAAAACTTTTAAGCATTGAGTCAAATAGTTATCTGTCATACAGTACTCGTCTCTGGACTACCTTAAAGTCTTATGTAGTATGTGAAAACAAAATAAAATATCAGGACCCCATTTGCTGTGCCAAAAGGAAAAAACTAAGCTGAAAGCTGAGTCATGCAAGAAACTGCCTTTTGTTTTGTTCCTACGCAGGTAGCTACACAGATAAAAGGCCAAATATCTCCACAGGTAGCTACTCTATGTTCGACTTATCTTACTGAATGCTGAACTGAAGACGAGTTCATAATTGACTATTTCCCTACCTGCTCCTTTTCTCTTGCAACATTTGGATTCATTAATGTGACCGGACCTTCCATCATTCCCTTCCAACTGACTTTTTCCCTTTAAATATTGAATCTTTCAAAATAATCTTTGGAGAAAGGCACAGACCACAGACTGTTACTGTGATTCTGTGTTCCTTTCTTCTGGGCATGTACTTAACCTTGGCAAAATAAACTTTTTTTTTTTTTGGGACGGAGTTTCACTCTGTCACCCAGGCTGGAGAGCAGTGGTGCAATCTTGGCTCACTGCAACCTCTGCTGCCTGGGTTCAAGTGATTCTCCTGCCTCAGCCTCCCAAGTAGCTGGGATTACAGGTGCCTGCCACCGCACCCAGCTAAATTTTTTTGTAGTTTTTAGTAGAGACAGGGTTTTATCGTCTTGGCCAGGCTGGTCTTGAACTCCTGACCTAGTGATCCACCTGCCTCAGCCTCCCAAAGTGATGGGATTACAGGCATTGAGACCTGTTTCAGATACTTTTTGGTTTACATGTTTATATTATATACTGCATAAAATTTTGTGGTGTGTGTGTGTGTGTGTGTATTTATATAATGTGCATATATAAAATATATATATATACTGTAGTATATATATATTTTACAAAATAACATTATAGAGAATGAGAATTCTAAGCATTATTATAATAACTGGTAGATTATTATCCTTTCAAACTACTAGCATAGACATTTAAAAATAACATCAATTTACTTTTTCTAAAGTTCAGTATGTCCCTTTAAATGGAACAGAGACCTTTTCTTAAAAATATTAGAATAATTTTAATTATTTGAATTATTTTTATTAAACTTAAACTGTGTTGAGAAATTCACTTTTGACTTCATATATCTATGAATATTAAAGTGATTGTGTTATTTTTATTACCAGCAAAAACAGATTTCCATTTTGAAAGTGACAACCAATACATTCTTACAAACCAAACAGGAGAGAATTTGACATGTTCCTGTTAGGAAGAGTGTCTAATCTATATTAGACAGATGTGGGAAACAGAAGGACAAAATGTAAAAATTAAAATACCTCGGTTTGAGTGTCCAAATATGTCAAAAAACTATCTGCTCTTTCTGATGGTTGATTTCCTAGTTATACATACAGTAATTTGTTTTCTTTATGATATCATGCCTTCATTTTCAGAACAGAATGACTCATGCAGAAACTTCTATTAATTAGGACTTAAAAGTCATTGGATTGTGCCTTTAAGCAATGTGATAAAAAATGACAAAGAGCCTAAGGATACATAACTATTTATCCACTGATCACAATATTTGTAGTTAAATTTTCCACTTTGACTTAATATAAGGAGGTAATGTCACATGGCTATTTACATTTAAATCATTGAGAACATGGTGTTTCTTAATATTTAAAAGGATTTAAATTGAATTAAAAAAATAGTTTGTGAAGGGTGTGTAACCTATTTATTTTCCTCTCAAAAGGTGTTTCCTAATATAAGGTATGTGTTAAATATTTGCCTCCCTGGAATTTAAATAATTAATTTAACACCAGTGGAATCAGTCAATTGGTTAATCTAGCTAGTTCATTTTTATTGTATGTAGAAATATGTATATTCATAAGTATACCTATTACTTTAGAGAAATTAAAAAGGAATTAAATTATCAACACAGTTTAGAATAGCACTTAAAACCCTGAGTTAAATTTTGGAAAATCTAAAAAAGATAAAATCAAAAGATAATTTGGAGACATCCTGGCTTTAAGAAATTTGTTTTGATGCCTTATAAAGGCACCAGGTTCCAGTTTTCAATAAGAAAGGACATTGGTGGTTTTTTTGTTTGTTTTTTGTGTGTGTGTGTGTGTTGTGTCTTTGGATTCGTTAATTTTCTAGTCAGAGCTGTTAGCCAGGAAAAAATATAAAAAGTTCTATGCTTTTGGGGAAAGACACAAAAGATAGTTTCTCTTTCAGTTGTATATACTTGGGTGAAATTGCTCAGGTTGTAAAATATATCTTAAGAAATGAAGTCAGGTGCTGTGGCTCATGCCTGGTAATCCCAGCAATTTGGGAGGCTGAGGCAGGAGGATTGAATCCAAGAGATCAAGACCAGCCTGAGCAATATAGCAGTGACTGGTCAAATAAATAAATAAATAAATAACCAGGTGTGGTAGTGTGTGCCTGTAGTGTACTGAGATGGGAGGATCACATGAGCCCAGGAGTTTGAGGCTGTAGTGTGCTATGATCGCACCACTGTACACCAGCCCGGGGGACAGAGCAAGACCTTGTCTCCAAGAAAAAAAGAAATGTATACAGAAAGGGAAATTTACTTCACCAATCTTAACATCTTCCATGTTGATCCTCTATTCATATTCTTTCCTACACATCAAAATAATGTTCATTTAGATGCTGCTTCAAAAAAAAGCACTTATTAAAAACTTTTAGCGGAATAATATTTACCCCTTTGAAATTTGTTTTCTGAAAATGGTATAAAGAATTTAGCTTATAAATGACAACAAACATGTACATCCTTGTAACATCAAAAAAGCTTGTAAGTTGTATTAAATAAGTATTAAGAAGAAACTGAGGTTCTGTATCAAATAATATTTTATATTCAGAGAAACATTTAGTGATCCAAGCATTTTTATATACATTAATTCAAATTTCAAAATATATAATGCATATAAAATATTCAAAATATTTTATATACATTAATTCAATTTTCAAAATATAATATTGGTTGATGGTTATTATTTTAGTTTACATATTACCTGATATAAAACAAGAAACCACCATACTAAGGTTAACATGCTAAAGTTGAGAAAGAGATCAACATGCTAAGAGTTTATCAAAAATTTATTATTAAAACAATGTATCCAATTGAACTGATAGAGATCCCCCATAAAATTTTTCTGATTAAAATTACTGGCGTGGTGGCTCACGCCTGTAATTCCAGCACTCTGGGAGGCTGAGGTAGGAGGATTGCTTGAGCCCAGGAGTTCAAGATCAGCTTAGACAGTATAGTGAGAACCCTGTCTCTAAAACATAAAAATAAAAAATTTAAAAAATAGAAGTATATAAGTAATGAAATCAACTGAAGAAAATGGCAGACTAAAGGTAAAACATACATCAAATGCCAATTTTGTATGGTCTCTGATTGTTTAGGATTAGGGGTTGTAGAACTTTAAAACATTTATTAAGAAAAGTTTAAAATGTTGTTTTTATTGTTTTAATGAATATTGAATGGATAGAAAGAATGTTTATAAAATATGTGTAAAGTATAAAGAATTAGAATGGATACCTGTGTTCCTATCACCTAGTTTAAGAACATAATCATAACCTTTGAACTCTCCTGGGTTCTAATTACATCCTAGTCCTTTCTCCCTTAGAAGTAAAAACTATTCTGTATGGGATACTTTTCATTATCTTACATTTCTATTGGCACTTTTTGTTTTTTCATGTGGATTGGAATTATTGTCTGGTGTCTTTTCTTTAAGTGTGAAGAAATTCCTTTAGTATCTGTTGTAAGGCAGGTCTGATAAGAATAAATACTCTGTTTTTGGTTATCTGGCAATGTCTTTATTTGCCTTCTTTTATAAAAATAGTTTTGCTGAATACTGGATGCTTATTTGACAATTATTTTGCTTTCAGCTCCTTGAATATTATCCCACTGCCTTCTGGCTTTCATTGTTTCTAATGAAAAGTCAACTATTAATCTTATTTGTTCCCCATGATGTGATGAGTTGTTTTTCTTCCGTGCTTTCAAGATTTGCACTTTGTCTTTCAACATTTTGCTAGAATGTGTCTGGATGTGGATCCCCACACTTAGCATATACTTGGAATTTGTTCTTCTTTTTACACATATACATTAATGCATTTCATCAAATTTGGGGTTTTCAGCCATTATTTATTTGAATTTTTTTTGGTCTCTTTCTTCTCGTGGTACTTCCGTGATTTGTGTAATAGTGCACTTAATAGTTTCCTCCATTTCTCTGAAGTTCTCTTCATTTTTTTTTCATTCATTAGTCTCTTTATTCTTTATATTACACAATTTCTATCTATCTTCTTGATTGATCTTCGAATTCTTTATTTCTTCTCTCAGATAAAGTCTACTGTTGAGCCCCATTGGTAAATTTTTTATATCAACTACTTTTTTTTAATCCTAGAATTTGTATTTGGTTCTTGAAAATAATTGGTTTATGGACATTCATTACTCAAAGAGACATTGTCTTCATATCTTCCTTTAATTCTTCTAAGCATCATTTACTTTGGTTCATTGGCTATATCTTTAATAGTTGATTTGAAGTTATTCTCTGCTAGATCCACCATCTGTGCTCCTTAAAAGACAATTTCTATTGCCTGTTTTATTCTCTGTACATAGAACACATTTCTCTGTTTCTTTGCATGCCTCTTAATTCTTTGTTAAAATATAAACATTTTTGATAGTATATATAAAAACTCTGGATACTGATTCCCACTCAGCCACCCCCCTTCAGGTTGTTTTGGTTATTATTTGGTTGGTTATTTGTTCAATGACTTGGCTGAACTAATTATATAGTTTCTCCTGCTGTCTGCACTCTTCAATGACTGTGGCTCAGATTTTTTTCTCTTATTTTTATATTTTGGTCTGGTTTTAGGGATTGCCCCTGTACTGGCATAAGCCACTTACTGGTTAAAGGCTCTGCTTAAGCCCCTTAGCCAGTTATATTCTTACCCTTTATCATTGGATACATATGTGTGCCTTGGAATCTGCTATCTGAGTTCTGGGATTTTGGATGTTTGTTCCGTGTTTTTTCAGGGCCTACTATTTTGGAGGCTGCTTCTTTGATTATTGCATAGAGGCCACAGTCTTGGGTATGTACCATTCTTCCAGACTGCTAAGAATGTTGATGATTTCATTTTTAAGCCTGACTTTCTAAGAGTTACCCTTGGATCAGAGCGAATTATTGTCTCATCAGTGTTTTGTTGAGATCATATTTAAGCCCTGTGTGCCAGTGAGACTTCTTCACTGTGTTAATGGGAACTAAGAAACTGAAATGGCTTTTCAGAACTGTACCAAATAGAAACAAGTGTTCTAGGGCTTCATATCACAACATCAGTCAAACATTGGCTATCTGTTGCCCCCTGGAGTAATAGTGATGACTGACCATAGTGAGCCACCCGCATCTGAAGTTTACTCTGGCTCTTTTCTTGCCTAAACCTTGATATCATATATGTCTTAGAATGAATTGCTGCTGGGTCCATCCAATCTCATGATTTGGTGGGTCTGAATAAATCCAGCCCATGATGTCCATATACTCTGTCCACATGTTCTCCATTAATAAGTTTCAAGTTTGAGAACTGACTGAGGCCCAGGAACAGGTACAAAAATGATGACTTTTCATTGTAGAGCTGCTCTTATGCTCCTGATAACCATTTCTTAATTCTTTAATTAAAAATTAATCAATAGCTTTACATTCATCTTGCTTCTAGAAATATCATGATCTATTATCAGTTAACATAGCACTCTTTAGGTTGTGACCCCCGGCCGCCACTCCAGACTTGCCCCTTACTAAAATAAATGTGTCTAATTTGTTTCTGGCAAACAAATGCTGCCACCTGTCCTCCCTTATTTCAGAATCCTATTATTCCTATTGCTTTCATGAATCTCAGTTTCAAAACTGCAATTTCTTTCAATATAATGCAGTTGCAACTGAAGCCTCATCAATGCTTTCAAGATCGCTACAGTCAGAATAGTCCTTCAAAATTGTCTCTAATTGAGGCAGGGGAATGGGCCTTTAAATACCTATATCAACCCATTATTTGATGTAGCTGCCTACTGGGAAGGGGCATAACCTTGAGTGAGGCAATTCCCTGCAGCAAAGGACAATTTGTAAAAGGGATAGAGCCATGAGCTGTAGCAGCTAATATTCACAGCAGCTGTGGATGGGTGCATTAGTCCCTATATTAGTCATGATTCTCCAGAGAGATAGAAGCAATAGAATATAGATATATGAAAAGGGATTTATTAGGAAAATTGGCCCACATGATTATGGAGGCTAGAAGTCCTATGATAAGCTGCATGAGAGCTGGGGAATGAAGGAAGCCAGGAATGTTGCTCAGCCAAGTCTGAAGGCCTCAAAATCAAGAAAGCCACTGATGTTAACTCTCAATCTAAGGCCTGAGAAACTAGGTGGTTGCTGGTACAAGTCCCAAATCCAAAGACTGGAGAACCTAGAGTTCTGATGTCCAAGGGAAAAGATGGGTGTCCCAGCTCCAAGAGAAAAAGCAAATTTTCCAATTCTCTGTCTTTTTGTTCCATTGGGTCCCCAGTCAATAAGATGATACCCATCAACTTTGAGGGCAGATCTTCCCCACTCAGTCCACTGACTGACAATAAAATCTTCTTCAGAAACATTTTCACAGATACACCCAGAGATTAATGCTTTAGCAGCTATGTAGGTATCCTTAATCCAGTCAAGTTAACACCTGAAATTAACTATCACAGCCCTGAAGAGCAGATGCAGGTGAAGCATCAGAGTAGCTGCTACATCTTCCAATCTATAAACATGGAATATCTGTTCATTTATTTTAAATATACTTTAATGTCTCTTAATCAGGTTTTGAAATTTCTATAAAAATCTGCCCTGGCTAGGTTTTCTAGGATAATGTTTATTAGAGTTGCTAATGATGGGCACTACTGTCTTTATTCTCAAATTTCAATTAATTTTTACTATTGCTTGTTATTACAATGCTTGATGTAAGATTTTAATAAGTATCCATTATTTTATCTTTTCTTAATTTGTTAAGGGAGTTATTATGAATGAATATTAAATATTGAATATCATTAGGACATATGGATTTAATTTACTAGTATTTTGTTTGAGATTTTTACATTCATATTTACAATTGAAATGATCCTATACTTTTCCTTATTCACACTGCCCTTATCAAATACCCATCATGCTAGCATCAGGAAATGAGATGGAATCAATTTCTTCTTTTCTATACTTTTCACCTGACTGTGTAAATCTGAAATTGTTTATTGGATGTATGGTAGGACTCAGAGATTAATCTATCTGGGGCTAGTTTTTCCTTTGTGGGAAAATTTTTAGATATTTATTTAATTATTTGAAGGTTGTAAATATATTCAGGTTTTCATTCCTTTTTAATCTAATTTTTGATAACTTGTATCTTTATAGAATTTTATGCACTTGAGCCAAATTTCCAAATTTCAGCCAAATTTCCTAGTTTTATGGCGTAATTTTTAAAATACCACTTTTTTCATCTGTGTATGTCTAGTAAAACTTTTTTATTACTTACATTTGTTATTCAAGCTATTTTTCTCCATGAGTTAATCTTGTAGAGATATGCATCCTTATTAACCATTTTTAAGAATTGATATTTGTTTTTTTATTCATGCTATTATTTTAATTGTATTAATTTATGACATTTCTTTCTATTTTTGTGTTTTTAAATAATTTTTCTAACTTCATAACTTATGTGCTTACTTTATTTTGAACCTCTGACTTTTTAACATATTCATTTACAAATAAAATATGTAGATTTTTATTGCTTTCTTCTTTGTTGCTTAATTTTTTAGTTATATTTCTCTTCTTGCTTTTTATTTAATTGCACTTAATTGATAGATCTTTTTACATTTGGAGGACTTGCTTTAAGTCTCTTTATGTTTTTGAGTTTTGTAAACATTTTCTGTGTGGTTAAAAATAAACATGAACTCTCATTTTTGGTGTAAGTGTCCATACATATCATTATGTCAGCCTTGAGGTTTGTTTTTTTCCTCCCAAATAATCTATATTCTTTTAAATTTTTCTTTTCTTAGTTTATCACTTACTGAGAGAAATGTATTAAATGCATCCATTGCAATGGTTGATTTGCCTGTTTCTTCCTTTGTTTGGTCAGTTTTTGCTTTCTGTTTGAGATTATTTTATTAAATTCAGATATGTTAGAACTCATACTCCTTGCTAGTTTAAATTTTATTTTCTGGTGACTTTATTTTAAGTCTTGCATTTTTTGTTGTACAATCTCTTTATCGTTAGTATAAATGGCTCAGATTTATATTGGTTAAAATTTCCCTGATATGCCATATTTCATCCTTTTTATTTAAACTTTAAAAATATTTAAATATGTCTATGGTAGATGGTCTATAGGTGGCTTTAGCCTGCATTTTAGCTCTTTGTTTGCTTGATCCAGTATTTTCAATTGAAATGTTTGCCACAAGTGTTAAATATGTCATGGAATTTATTTCTACTCATACTTTTTGCCTAAATTCAGTCATTATTTTACCACTCTTACGAACAACTAAAAGACTTCAGACCTCTTTAATTCTAATCACCTCCTCCTAAATTTTACACTATAATTGCCAGGTAATTTAGTTCTATTATAGTTTTAACTTCATAATACATTATTATTTTTGCTTTATATAACTGAGATTTTTATTTAATTGTATTTAAATATTTAGCATCTTATCCATGCTAAATATTTAGCACTTTCTTTGTTCATGTTGTATTTTGAACATTTACTTCTGCTTAGAGCACACTCTTTAGAATTTCCTTTAGCGACAGACTATTAGTTGTTTACTATCTTAATTTCTGTTTGTCCCAAAACACCTTTACATCCTTTTTTTTTGGCGGGGGGGCGCTTAGAACCAGCTTTTACCCCTTCTCAGGGACTTAAATATATTACTTTATTGTTTCCTTTTTTTAACTTTTAAGTTTAGGGGTACAAGTGCAGTTTGTTACATAGGTAAACTTGTGTCTGGTGGTTTGTTGTACAGATTATTTCATTACCCTGATATACTTACCCAGTATGTGTTGTTCCCCCCATGTAACCATGTGTTCTCATCATTTAACTCCCGCTTACAAGTGAGAACATGTGATATTTGTTTTTTTTTTGTTCCTGTGTTGCTGCGCTAAGGATAATGACCTCCAGCTCCATCCATGTCCTTGCAAAGGACATGATCTCATTCTTTTTTTATGGCTGCATAGTATTCCATGGTGTATATGTACCACATTTTCTTTATAGTCTTTATAGACTTTGTGAACTTGATCTTTGATTTTCATGACCATTCAGGATATAGGAGAGGTCATAAAGAACTAGTTGATAAAGCCCGGGGCATGATAAAGTCAGGAAGCAATGCTTCCAAATAAAGCCACCACATCCAGCCATCTAGTCTATCGTTGATGGGCATTTAGGTTGATTCCATGTCTTTAACATTGTAAATAGTGCTGCAGTGACCATACACAAAAGAAGTCAGCCATCATTCTAATTGTAAATCCTTTGAAGATGTTTTTCTTTTCTTTTCTGGCTGCTTTAAAATCTCTTTGTCTTTCATGTTCTTCAGATTAACAATAATTATCTGCAAGAAGTGTTCTTTTATCTACCCAACATTTATTCAGTTCAACCAAAGATAAATTTGTGGTTTTTGGTCTGCTTTAAATCTTACATCATTCATAAGTTCCAGAAAATTCTCAGCCATTATCTTTTCAAATATTACATGTTTCATTTTTATTCTACTTCCTCTCTAAATTTTTGCGTGAGTATCTTTCATGGAGCTTCACTTATTTTCATATTTTTTCTCTCTATGCTGTATTCCAGTTGATTTTTTCAGATTTATCTTTTAATTCATTTATTCTCTTCAGTTACTGTCTCTTTCATTTCTAAATGTTAAATTTTATTTATTCAAAGATACGCTTGAACTTTTGCATGGATCCTTGCTATTTATTCATCTTTCAAAACCTTTTATTTCTGCAAACTTGTTAAAAAAGTACATTCTATGTTCTCTATTTGATAATTATATCATGAGTCTTTGCTGGTCTCACTCTATAGTATATTTTTTCTCTACGTTCTCAGGCATGGTGCCTTTTCCCAGTGTGTTTGTGATTTTTTACTATGATATCATACCTCATAACATTATTTGTGACAATTTTTAAGGTCTGGGGTGTTTCTTATTGAAAATTTTGTGTTTGTTTCTTCCAAGCACGTAAAAATATTAACCAGGGACCACCTCATATTAAATTTGTGACCCAAGGCTCTTCAAACACATAATCAATGGGAATACAGGCCAAAAGTGTGCCACAAAGTTGAATTTTTTATTCAACCTGCTGTAATGTTGAATTTACATTACACATTTTCTAGGACAGATGTTTTCTTAATTTATCAACAGAGTTTGAGAGAAGCAATTTTTGTTAGAATCCTTGGCACTTTTACAGGTCTGGCAAAATGGCTGTGGCATATTTATTTCTTGCTTACTCTTATAATGTGGTGGCTTTATGTGGAAACATTGCTTCCTTACTTTATCATGCCCTGGGTTTTATCAGCTAGTTCTTTATGACCTCTCCTATATCCTGAATGGTCATGAAAATCAAAGATCAAGTTCACAAAGTCTATCAAATATCCTCATGATGAAAGCTAGCTTTAGCTTTATTTAAGCATTTGAGTTCCCACTTTAACTTGGGTTTTGGTCTCTGAGTTTTCCTTTCTAAATGCCAGGTCACTGGTGGAATTAAGAGCATATTTAAAACTAGTTTATCCAGCTCTTTAATTTTCAGTACAGAAGGTGATTGATATATCTAGTCTATCACACTGCTACACAGCGGAATTTCAGACACGGTTTTTAGATTGGGCACTGAAATGATAAATACATGCCTTAACACTATCATTAAGAAACTTCCGCTACACTTTCCCTCTGACAAAACAAGCACTGTCAAACCATTCCCTGTGTCTGTTAAAGCTTTTCAGGAAGCAGACACTGGGACAGAATTACAAGTGCCAGAAATGTATTGGGACAAATTCTTGGGAAGAGGAATCAGGAGCAGGCAGGGAGAGTCTTCAGATGCAATGCATGCCTGCCACTTGTGAAAAGAGAGGAAAGCAAGATTTGGTAAGAAGCTCAGACTTCTTATAGCTCTTAGAAAGTCTCAGCCAGGCCAAGGGGGATTCCTAGAGCAATAGTTCCATTAGAGGTGTCCTGTCTTAGACAGAAATGGCCACTATGCTTAGTCAACGGCTGGAGACATCCTGGGGAGAGCAGGGTCTCAGCACCCAAACTGCAGCAGATCCTGATGGTGCAGCTGCTGGATGCCGTTAGCTAACTGCACTCCTCACAGCAGGTTCTCTCTTCCAGAGAAATATGAACAGCGCACCTCCCTGGCAGTAGTAATCCCATGCTATCTCACGGGCTTGCCCTGCTCCTTCTCTGCATCATTTTACTGGGATATTTTAGGTGGTTTCTACTCCAAATACCTCATATGTAAAATTCACTAAAAAAATCCTCCCTTCTCTGTGTATCCTTACCCCTAAGTGCCCATTGCATTATACGCCGCAGCCATTTGAAACTGCAAAATCATTTTTATTAGCATACAAGGAACTCTGGATTTAACCTATATTCTTACTAGGAAATGAAGAATTGCGTATGTGCTATTACTCAATTACCATGGTAAAGTTTTAGAATGCTAATAGATCTCTCTCTGCCTTTTTCTCCTATCCTTCCTATTATAAACTACAAAAAAATTTATTCTTGGCATCATTAATTGTTCTTGCTAATCAAGCTATTTTCATTCTCAGGTCTATCTTATCTTTCTCTTATGAAAGAATGTTAAATGGGTTTTTTGCTCTTGTCCTGGAATTCAAGCTAAGACCTGAAATGCTAAATGTAATCAGACAACCATCCTTTCTAGCCTCTTGGTTCATATAAGAAGAGGGAAAAAGATCAGTCCTGATGACAGTCTAGTTCCTCCTTTCCTGTTTGAAGTCAGAGAATGAGGAGAAAGGAATGGAGATAGAAAAGCAGAGAGAAAGACTGACATTTCATGATTAGCCAGGGCAATTTCCTTTTTGTTTTATTTTATAATGGCTGCTCAGTAAGGATAGCCTCAGCTTACTGATGTTGTTAGAAAGTGACAATTCTTGCCTTGCAGAAGGATTACTCTGCATTGATCTGGCACTTTGGTCTCAGTTTGAAATAGAATTTGCCTGCAGCTACATTAGCATAATAAAACGCAGCAAATTCACAGTCTCTTTCTGGCACTTTTCCTGCAGTATTTGTAGAATACTAGAAACTATTTTTTACACATTAGTTATACCTGCCTAAAAATCTTCAGACCATCATCAGTCTACAGAGATCTGAGAGAAGAAATTTAAGTTGTTCCCTCCCCTAGGCCCCCAACATGCCATAAAACAGGTTAAGAAAAACTTGCTGGCCGGGCACCGTGGCTCACACCTGTAATCTCAGCAACTGGGAGACCTAGGCGGGGGGATCACTTGAGGTCAGGAGTTTGAGACCAGTCGGGGCAACATGATGAAACCTTGTCTCTACAAAAAATAAAAAAATTAGCTGGGAGGAGTGGCACATGCCTATAGTCCCAGTTACTCGGGAGACTCAGGTGAGAGGATCGCCTGAGCCCAGGGAGGTTAAGGCTGCAGTGAGCTGTGATTGTGCCACTGCACTCCAGCCTGGGTGACAGAGTGAGACCCTGTCTCAAAAAAAAAAAAAAAAAAAAAAACAACATTTACTGCTTAATGGCATAGGTCAAATGATATAACAAAATTGTAAATATTATCTCTCAGAACTAGTCATTGGACAAGCAGAGTTGATCACAGTTACACAGTAAATTATTTTTTGCAACAAATCCATTTTTGTTCTCTATCCATTCACGAAAACACAAATGCTAACTTCATTATATCCTATATCCATTAGACACTTCTAATAATTTCCAGCTAAATTAGTTCAGAAGACTAACTTCTATTTTAATCACAGAGTGATTTAAAATTCTCAGTCTTTAGAGTTTTGGTTTCAAATGTCAAACCAATTAAATGAGTCATTTTAGATAGTTGTTTCTGTTCATTACTAAATAATTGTCTTTAATCTATAACTCCTTGCAAAGTATTTTTCCTAATTACTTGCCATGCAGTAGCTATTTTAAAATCTAAAGCATTTTTCTAGTTGGCATTTTTAATGCACTAAAACCTCTTGCTAATTGTGTGTAAGTTTTAAAATACAACACTTTACCTCATTTTCTTATGCTTTCAAGACCAGTGTTTGTACAGAAAAGAACTTTGAGGAAGAAAAAGACCTTCACTCTATTAATATGGTTTTCCTTTTAGAAACTATATAATTGTTGTTTCTATTCATTTTCTTTTATTTTCATTTGGTCACTAGAAATTTTCAAGTATCAGTAAAGTAGATTAATGTTCATTAAATGAATTTATCTGTACTTTAAACTACTTGCAATTAAAAAGAAAGAAAGAAAGAAAAGTACTCGTGAAAAATGAGTCTTTGACCAAAAAATAAAAGGTACATGTTTTCTAGGAATATCCAATTTCCATTTTCACTATGGATATTCTTTCTATATAATGAGAAATTTCATTAAAATTTAAAAAATATTTGTTAAAACTTTTCCCATATTAATTGATCACCCTCAAATTCTATGTGCCACAAAATCTGTTTAGGGTCAAGGTCCATCATCTTAATTTCAGGTAAAAATTGCTCTTCTCCTATTTCACTCTTTAAATGGGCAAATGTAGAGAGTTGGATATTACCAAGTGATGGTGCAGGTGTGGGTGAAAGGAAATTCTCCTGAACTGCTGGTGATTAAGCTGAAAGAAGTTTGGATGGGTTCTCCAAATACCAATGATGATAATGTGTGATGAAATGAAGGGTATAATTAATCCAACTCTCTGCACGTGAGTTCCAAAACAAATAAAATTATAAAATAAATATAAGAAAGTTACTGATGGAAATATAAAAGAAGAATATTCCATATTTTGCTTCTTTTTTCACTTGTTGTAAAGGCTGATATTTTAGTAGTACACGGTAAACATCATTCGGTATGTTAGCTGGGCATGATGAGAGCCACTGTGGCCAAATTTAATATACCTTAGCTATGCAGTTCAAAAATACTGCTTTCTAAATTTCGAGGAATTCCGAATGTAAAAAGTCACACATTTTGAAAAAATACCCCAGAGGAAAGAATTATATAAATAAAAAAATACACTTAATTATTAAATATATATTTGCTATAAAATATTAGAACATTATGTGACTATGAACCAAAAGTAGTTCAAGACACATCTCCTGTTGGCTTCTCATCCACCTTTTCCAAACTCTGAAGCCCATCATTAGCAGACTGGAGATTACAACAAGTAAAATCAGATTAGTTGGAAGTTCATGTATTCTAATTTTTCCCGTACTCTGCATTGTCACCAGCAATGTATTTGTGTCTCTATAAACTCTATCTTTCAGCAAAAGAGACTGCATGCATGTATGCACTCTGTCTTCAAACAAGGGAGAGTGAGTCCTAATTCATGATGTAAAGCAGAGCGTGGTGTGTCCACACCACCTCATGGTCAGGTTATTAGTTGTGACTTCAATGAAATTAAACCCATGACTTAACTTGATTCTGAAATAAGTAATGATGCCTTTCCCAGATTGATAGTAAATATCTTCATAGTACAATAAATATTCTTATAGATGTGTATCACCTGGGGGCCAAATGTCATGCTTAAAATTGAAAGGTTACTTTAGATCCATATGAGAATGTTTAATCTTTTCCAAATTATTGCTAACAGTTTGTAATCCACATATACACTGTCGCCATCAGCCAATATTTATTGTTACACCTGCTACGTATACAGGAGAAGAAAAAAATCAATAGGCTGATTTACCTACTTAAAGTATTATTATGTTGCAAAATGGCTATAATTCAGCAGAAAGTTTAGTCAACGGGGAAAGTTAAGGTCTTCTTACAATATTTACTAATCCCATAACAGTCTGATTCAAGGTTATTTTTGTAAAGGTACTCACATTTGTTACTACATCTCTTATTAAGATCGCCTATGTTTGCTCAATTCAGTGACTTTCATGCTATCATATAAATTAAATAAAATGTGTAATTATCTCCAGGTAATGAAATATTTTTATATATCTGTAAATATTTTATCTTCATTAGTCTTTTAAAATAGTAACAACTTAAGAAGTATTTATGAATTCAGAATATATTGTAGTTCAGATGAATGTAGTTCAGATGTGGTTATATGTCAAGGCATATTATATGTCCATCAGTAGGCTACATTATGTGTAGAATGAGCTTCTCTTGTCAAATAGATATGATCTCTGGCAAAATAATTCAAAAACAGCACACATTGTAATATATTAAAATAATCGTGTGTCTGAAACTTTCCTTCTCCAGACTGAAGTTTCTGAAAGTCAAGGACTATGTTTTAGACATGCTTTTGTATATAGTATCTAGCATAGTGCCTGGCACATGGTATATGCCCTAGAGAGGTTGGTAGAATGAATGAATGAAATGTGTAATCTGATTGAGACGGCAAACCTAAATGTTAAAAATCAAAAACTCAAAGAAAAAACAAGCTTTGTGGCACAAAATCACTAAAAAGGAGAGACATTATGGAATAGACTGATCTAAGATTTCATAAACATGTTAGCTCTGGAATAGAACTGAGAAAGATTGTTCGGTTTAGGGAAAGGATGAACAAAAGGAAAGATGTTTCATATGAGCAGCTTTCTTAGTGAATCAGCAACAAGCAAGAGCAGAAAGCCATGAATTGAAAAATACCTGTCATATAATTGAATGAATGAACATGTTGTGTTTGGACAGCGAAGTGACTAGTCAGTAACTGGGCAGTAATAAAGTATAAAATTAGCAGGACTAGATTATCCATGTCCCTGAAATTTGGACAGAAGAATGTAAATGTCATGTAACAAAGTAGGGAGACATTGCGTATGGTGAGGTTAACATCAACTCGTCAATCAGTCAATGATTCCAAGTTCATTATGTTCAGCATTGTGTGTTTAAGGTAGATTTGCCAGTCATCAATATGAAAGATAGGATTAGGGGAGAGACTAAAGCCCCATAATTCATTTTGGAAAAGATAAGGTGAGTTTATGCAGATACAAGGTAATCAGGATGCTAGAAAATTAAGGATAAAGGTTGCATTAGTGACAGGTTTCAGAGCAGACAAATAATATGCAATCTAGTGACAGATTGTTGGTTGGGTATAATGAAAGGAAAAAAATGAAAGAGACTTCAAAACATGTGCACTACTTTAGAGTAAGAAAAATGCCATGACTGACATAGTTTAAGTGCAGAAACTGTATCTGTCTTGTTCATTATCGTATTCCAAATACCTAGGGCAGCCCTCACACAGGGTAGGCACCTACAGATATTTGTTGATTGAGTGAAAGAATAACCAAATAATTAGAGTATCTACCATGTGCACAGTCTAGTACTCTGCATTGGAACGGGAGCGATGAATATGTATATAACCCCCTGTGTGCAACAAACTGCATCTAATAAAGGAGGCAGATATGTATCCATGTTAGCATATACAAATAGACATGTGTACATTTTTATATGTACATGTATGAGGGAATGAATAAAAGGGATGGAAGGAGAAATGCTCCATATCGGACTTATAGTTACAAACTGAACATTACTAGGCACATGACTGAATCAACACTTGACAATATTTGTATTTTGTCAAAACATATACCAATCACTTCAATTTAATTATATTGTAGTGAGGAATCCAGAAACAAAATATGGTACCTGTACTTAGGGTTTTGCATTTGTTGTCTAACATCTCCTCTCTAGCAAGGCAGGAGTATAGAGATAAAAGCAATTTATGAGAACTATAATTCTACAAGGAAGCAGAGAATGATGAAAAGTCAGGGATGTGGAAAGAGAGTGATTAACTTGGAAATGTCTGCAGTGCAAACTGATTGAGGAAGGGAGACAGTACCGAAGTTTTATCTTAAGGACTGCATACAATTCTAGTTGCTGGCAAAGTAGGGAGCGGACATTCCTGGCTGAGGGAGCTGCTTGAGTTAAAGAGTGAACAAAGCTCCACAGAACATGGCAAGTTATAATAAAAGTAAGCTTAGAAAGGTAGATGAGGTAGGGTGGGGAGTGGAGCATCTAAGGACCTTGAATATCAATCCAAAGCACTTAGCTCTTATTTCTAAGAAACAGGGGTTTGGAGAAGGGAAGGGGAAAGGAAATTAACATTTATTGATCACTTGCCACATGCTAGAGACTACCTAGTATTTTTATGTTATTTAATTGTTTTAGTTGGTAAGTGCTCAAGTCAAAACACAATCTGATCTTTCTGTAGATAACTCAACTCTGACTGCTGTTAGAAGAGGGAACCAGAGAGATCAGAGACTATAAGCAAACTGAGCAGTAAATTCATATTAAGAAAAAAAATATATATATATATTTTGAAATATTTTATGATTATTTGTCAACCTCTTTCCAAAAGGCACAGTTCTATGATGCATGCAACCTGACTAGATCATGTACTGGGTAAAATGTAAACTTAAGTGTAAAATATGTCAGTTTAATAGCAAAGGCATTGTTGTCAGGTGAACCTCTGAATCTTTGTGATCACTTAATAGTAACACTGGTTTGAGTAATGATTTAATGTCTTTAAGTCTGGCTAGGACTGGTGGCTCATGCCGATAATCTTAGAACTTTGGGAGGCTGAGGTGGGTGAATCCCTTGAGCCCAGGAATTCAAGACCAGCCTGGGCAACATGGCGAAACCCTGTCTTTACAAAAAATACAAAAAGTTAGCTTGGAGTGGTGGTGTGCACCTGTAGTCCCAGCTGCCCGGAAGGCAGGGGTGAGAGGATCTGTGGGGCCTAGGAGGTTGAGGCTGCAAGGAACCGTGATCATATCACTGTACTCCAGCCTGGGTGATAGAGGGAGACCCTGTCTCAAAAACAAACAAAACAAAATAAAACAAAACAAAACAAAACAAAAGTGACAATATGGCCACTCTACCAGGTTTGGGTTTATGCATTAATTACTGGAGAACTTGCTTGTAAAGTGCTTTACAAGCTCTGGGTTGTTCACTCAAATGTGGCACACACTTAGAGATTGTTATTTTACCCTTATTTGCTTCAACATTTGATTAAAGCTGGTCACCCTCTAATCTGCTGCTGCTCTTAAGTGTCAGAACCCTGTTCTTGTTCATTTCTGTGTTTCTCACCTCAGCACAGTAACTGGCTCGTATTCTGCTCAATATTTGTACTGAATGTATGAAGCTATTGTAATTATTAAACATAAGTACTCAAAATATAATTTTTAAAATTATACTAATTCTGATTATAATTACATCTCTAGCAAAAAAAAAAGAAGAAAACATTAGGGGTTCATTTAGTTTTAAATATATGCTATATCACGTGGGTAACAAAAAAAGAAAAAGGATTAAGAAAGTAGACCAGAGACACAGTGCCTGATAAGTTAACTTACCAGCAGATTTTCCTGTTTCCTTCGCATTTTCCTTGCTTGACAACTTTTTCAAAATTAAAAAGCAAATGAGCATTTCTTGTAAGAAGTTAAACCGTACAATATACAATTGTCTCCCCTTCTGTATTAGTCTATTTTCACAATGCTGATAAAGACATACCTGAGACTGGGCAATTTACAAAAGAAAGAGTTTTATTGGACTTACAGTTCTACGTGGCTGGGGAGGCCTCACAATCACGGTAGAATGTGAAAGACATGTCTCAGACGGCGGTGGCAAGAGAGAGAATGAGAGCCAAGCGAAATGCGTTTCCCTTATCAAACCATTAGATCTCGTGAGACTTGATCACTATCGAGAACAGTCGGAACCGCAGAAAAGACCCACCCCCACAATTCAATCACCTCCCACCGTTTCCTCCCACAACACACGGGAATTGTGAATTCAAGAAGAAATTTGGGTGGGGATGCAGCCAAACCATATCACCTTCTTACTCCCACTTGCACCAAAAATCAATATTAATGCCTGGCATATGTATCCTCCATACCTTGGTCCTTATTCATACAATCATTTACAAGCCAATATGTGTAAAGATATCATTGCTTTGTATCTGATATTTTTATAGTAAGATATAAAAATGGAAGGTTGCATAAACATAGAATAAGGAATAATCGGAATAAAAAATAAAATAAAAAGAATAATTTTAAAGTCAACATTTATGTAACCATTACCCAGATAAAGAAAAAGTACACTTTCTGAAGTCAGCACCCTCAGTGTGACTTTTTCTATGTTTCTATCTCATTCCATATCCCCAGAGATAACCATTATGCCAACTTCTATGAAAATTATTTTCATACTTCTCTTTAGTTTTAGCACCTATAATTCTATTCCTAAAACATAGTTTAGTTATGCATACTTGAATTTTATATGAATTAGTTTATAATACATGTGGTTTGGAAGTATGTCTTCTATCTTTTGTGTGTGTGTGTGTGTGTGTGTGAGATGGAGTTTTGCCCAGGCTGGAGTGTAATGGTGCGATCTTGGCTCACCGCAACCTCCGCCCCCTGGGTTCAAGCAATTCTCCTGCCTCAGCCTCCTGAGTAGCTGGGATTACAGGCATGTGCCACCACACCTGTCTTGTTTTGTATTTTTAGTAGAGATGGGGTTTCTCTATGTTTTTCAGGCTGGTCTCGAACTCCTGACCTCAGATGATCCACCCGCCTCAGCCTCCCAAAGTGCTGGGGTTATAGGCGTGAGCCACCGTGCCCAGCCGTCTTCTATCTTCTGTTCATTAGTTTGTTAGATTTATTGTTATTGGATGCGGCTGCAGATGTTAACTTTTATTACTTTATAGAAATGATACTCTAACTATGGTTCCTTGACCACCAGCATCAGCCTGCTGCTGTTAGAAATCTCTCTATCACAGACCTGCTGAATCAGAAATTCTGGGATAGGGAGCAGCAGTGTGTTTTTGCAAGCCCTTCAGGTAATTATGATGCATTATGAAAAGCACTGCTAAGTAAAATTAAAATATATGAACATATTAAATTTAGATGATCCATTTTACTCTTGATGTGTATTTGAATTATTTCAGATATTAACTATTGCCAAGATGGTGCTGTGAACATTTATATATATATGTATCCTGGAATACAAGGGCATGATATCATTTAGAGTTTATATCCAGTTGAGAAATTGCTGGGTCATATGCTTATCTTCAATTTGATGAAAAATGCCACCCTGTTTTCTAGTGTGGTTTTGCTAATTTACAAGTCTTTCACCTGGCTCTTCCTTTTCTGTCTCTCTGCATACTAGAATTGGGTTTATGATATCCTAACTTGTACTTTACCTAAATCTATCTTACCTCAATTTTTCTCAAGCTGTAGGGTGTCTACTAATATTCTCTGATGACAATAAATCACATTTGGAATTTTGTTATTTATTTTAAAACATATAGTAGTATAACTTTCAAAAAATTAGAAAATATTATATATTGTTTAGATTATTTTCACTTAAAAATCCCTGTTATAAATCCCAATTCAGCCATATGCTTCTAATATAACTTTTTTTTTGATAGCTGCTAAGTATTTCATGATGTGGAGGTACTATAATTTATTAAGCATTCAATTTTTTCAAGATTCTTTTCCCAACACAAACTAGGCTGCAACAGACATATTTGTTTATACATTCTTACTGTGTAAGTCAGTTTGGGTTGCCATAAGAAGATACTGGGTAGACTAAACAACAAAAATTTATTTTCTCACAGTTTATTTTCTTCGAGGAGGCTGGAAGTCTGAGATTAGGGTGCCAAAATGGTTGGGTTCTAGTAAGGATTCTCTTCCTAGCTTCCAGATGGCTGCCTTCTTGCTGCGTGCCAACATGGCCTTTCCTCAGTACCTGCAAGGATAGAGGGGGGGGAGAAAGAGAGAGAGAGAGAGAGAAAGAGATTGTGCTCACACACGCACAGAGACAGAGACAGAGACAGAGAGAGAGAGAGAGAGAGAGAGAGAGAAGGAAGAAGATCTGGTGTCTTCTTATAAGGGCACTGATCCCATTATGACAGCCTCACCCTCATGACCTCATCCAAACCTAATTACTTCCCAAAGACCCCATGTCCAAACACCATCACACTGGGGGTTAGGGCTTCAACATACTAATTTTGGTGGGACACAATTCAATCCATAGCACTTACATACTGGGCATTTATTTAATGTGGTAGATTTCTAAGAGTGGGTTGGCTATGTGGAATTATCTAGTAGATAGTACCAGAGTGATAGCCACACATATTGTAAGAGTTCCCATTTATGCCACCTATACAATAAACATTCTTTTAATGGCATCCCCATCAATATTGGGGAATTGATTAGTCATATCTTTTACTTATTTTTCTACTGGGTTGTTTGTTTTTCTGGTCAATGTTTAGAAGTCCTATTTATATCATATATGTCTTTATTATTTCTATTCTATGCTGGAAATAATTTTTTCTTATCATTTGTTTACCATCTTTGTTTACAGTATTGTTGATATATTACTAAATATTATATAATCAATGTGTCTCTTTATCATTATTTGAGTTTTATATTATTAGTTAAGATCTCCCCATTCCTATATTTTATTTATATTTATATTTAAATCTGGAATACATTGTGTGATATGTGTTCAGCTTCATTTTTTTAGTAGACAAGAAATTGTGCATCATTATTTAATAAATTTTCCGAAAGGTGAAGTACCCACTTTGTTGCAATATTAACTTCTCATGTATCCTGTATTCTCATGTATATCTCAAATTTCTATGTTGTTTCTCTGATTTTAGTTTTCTAACAGCAGCTGTACATGTATTTATGTGATTTCAGTGGTTTTATATATGTCTTCATAGATAAGTAAGGTCTTACCTCTTCCCTGGGGCATTCACTTTTCCACATGAATTCTAAGATTATTGAAATTTATCATTCAAAAAAATGCCTGTTTAAAATCCAATTATATTCGATTTATATAATAATTTTGGTACAGCTGCCATTTTAGTGATATACTTGATATGCTTTATTTCTTCCATTTTATTATATTACTACTTACTTCACAGTGTTGCTTTCCTTTTTGGTGCAAGAGTATGTTGTCCAAGTTGTCATATGTCCTTCTTTCCTCTTGTTAAAGTACAGAAAATTCTCCTCCTTTTTCTGGAACTCATGATCTAGCACTTAGTTCTCTGATATGTGAAAATAAGCTTCTAACTACTTCTTCATCATCAAGATGTTCTATTTTCCCATTGCTTTTATCTTCCATTCAACAAGTGAGCAGTATGAACTATTTTCACTTCCTTTAACTCTCTCTCTCCCTTCTACTCCTGGGTTTTGCTGAGATAGACTAGTATTTTTAGTTCTAGACTATTATTAGAATTTCCCTTGCAGTATTCCAAAAATTGTCTTCTATTTCCAAAGTTCTTGTTTAGCAGTTACAGTGCATATTTTCAGCACTCTGTAAGTACCCAAGGTTTATTGCTCACCACTGTTTTTTTATCCTTACAATCTCCTATTTTAAGACGTTGTAGCAGGTTGAATAGTGGCCCCCAAAAGATAGATCTACGTCCTAACCCCTAGTACCTGAGAATGTAACTTTACTTGGACATAGGATCTTTGCAGAATCAGTTAGGAATCTCAAGATGAGAAGATTCAGGATTTAGAGTGCCCTAAATCAGTAAATGGTGTCTTTATAAGAGGGAGAGAGGAGCAGGAGATTTTAGACACAGGCACAGGGGAAAAGGCCATGTGAAGATGAAAGCAGAGGTTGGAGTGAAACATAAGGAGCCACCAGAAGTTCCTTAAGGAAGAGGCAAAGAAACCTTCCCCCAAAGAGCTTTTGGAGGCAAGGTTACACTGCCAACACCTCAATTTAGGAATTTTGGTCTTTAGAACTATAAGAGAATACATTTTGGTTGCTTTAAGTCACCAAATATGTGCTAATTCATTGTGGCAGCTCTAATTCTATTTAATAAATAAAAATTATTAATTTAATAAATAATTTATATTTAATGAATAAAATTTATCAAATAAATACACTTTATCTTTTTGTATTTTTGGACTGTGGTTTGAGATATTTCTCTCACTTCTTCCATTTTATTTGAGTCTCATTTTTTAAACTCATCTTAAAATTAATTTTCAATTTTTAAAATTCATTTTTTAAATGTACAAGATGATCAGAGATGCCTTTATTTATATCTTTTTGTTTTTGTTGCTTGCGTTTTTGAGAACTTGGTCATAAATTTTTTGCCTAGGCCAATGTCCAGAAGAGTTTTTCCTAGGTTTTCTTCTAGGGTTTTTATAGTTTCAGGTCTTAATTTGGATCTTTAATCCATCTTGAGTTAATATTTGTATACAATGAGATGTATGGATCCAGTTTTATTCTTCTGCATATGGCTATCCATTTTTCCCAGCACCATTGATTGAATAGGGTATCATTTCCCCATTGTATATTTTTGTTGATTTTGCCAAAGATCAGTTGGTTGTGGGTATGTGACTTTATTTCTGGGATCTCTATTCTGTTCCAGTGATCTATATGTCTATTTTTATATAGTACCATGCTGTTTTGGTTACTATAGCCTTGTAGTATCATTTAAAGTCAGGTAAATATTTCATCTAATTTTAAAAATTATTGATTTGATAGTGATGTCTATATTCTTTTAACATCTTTTTAAAAAGTTGAACCTGAGAATATTTTTGTGAAAAATAAACATTTTTAGTAAAATATCACTAGATTAGTTTTGAATTACATGTAACTATCTACATTAATTCTTTTTAACATTGGAAGACAACATCTTAGGGGATCTCAATAGGGAAGAATTTCATTTTTGTGTTTTAAAATGCCAGTTGTCATGAATTATCATGGAAATTATTCTCTCTTTTCCTGTTAGAATTATAGGGCCATTTCAGTTCAGCTGAGAAGGGTATTTATTTGGCCCTCCATTTAGAGTGATCACATGTGATATAGTTTGGCTCCATGTCCCACCCAAATCTCATCTTGAGTTGTAATTCCCAATGTTGGAGGAGGGGCCTGGTAGGAGGTGATTGGATCATGGGGCTGGATTTCCCCCTTGCTGTTCTCGTGATAGAGAGTGAGATCTCATGAGAACTGATGGTTTAAAAGTAAGCACTTCCCCTCTTGCTCTCCGTCTCCTGCCGCCATGTAAGACACGCCTTGCTTCCCCTTCTCCTTTTGCCATGATTGTAAGTTTCCTGAGGCCTCCCCAGCCATGCAGAACTGTGAGTCATTTAAACTTCTTTTCTTTATAAATTATCCATTATCCAGTCTCAGGTAGTTCTTTATAGCAGTGTGAAAATAGACTAATACAACATATGTCTACAGGAAATTTACTTTTGAGCAAAGAATATATATAAACTAAAGAAATATGTACTTTTAAATAAGCAAATCTCATTTTTAAAAATATAAGATGATATAGGACAGACTATTAGAAGTACAGTGTTTCATATTATACTTGTATAGCAGAAAACAGCTAAAAAAAATAGAGCTGTACATCACAGACTCCAGACTCTATCAGTGTCCACATAAAGAATTATGAAATTTCTCAACACCATGGACAGAGCTTACAGGAAGGGAAGAAAAAGAACACATCCAAAACATACGGTATCAGAAAGGCTTTGAATTTTGTTATAGTCGTACTGAAAACTGGAAGATATTGCTACCAGTGTTATTCATGTGATCTTTGCATCCTGCAGAAGGCATTCCATTTATCTCTCCTCTCAGTCCAGCAAGCTAATTATCATCCTGTGCTTTTAGAGCTATGAATATTTGACAGAGAAGGCATTAACAACTTCAGATACTTGATTTGGTTTGTTGCCTTCTGCAACAGAGTTCAGAAATTTTAAAAAGAACATCGGCCATGTTAGAAACAATGGTATTTTTTCTAACTGTAATCCAGTATGATACTATCGATAGTGATAAAGCTTAATATTACAATAATGCATATGAAGCTTTAAAAACAATTCTATTTTAACATGTTCAATTATAGTTCATATTCCAAATGAATGTTTATATGTAGCTGCTGATTTTTTTTAGTTTTGCATTTTTTGGCCCTAGTTTATTCTTATTCACGATAATACTAGCTCACAAAATAGTTCCATTTTTAACTATAGAATGTTTTCTTAAGGGTTATTCCATTAATTCTTTTTCCTGTCTCTCTCTCTTTTTTTCTTTTTTTGAGACAGAGTTTGACTCTTGTCGCACAGGCTGGAGTACAGTGTTGCCATCATGGCTCACTGCAGCCTTGACCTCCCGACCTCAGGTGATCCTCCCACCTCAGCCTCCTGCCTAGCTGGGACTACAGGTGCGTGCTGCCATGCCCAGCTAATTTGTTGTATTTTTAGTAGAGATGGGGTTTCACCATGTTGCTCAGGCTGATCTAAAATTCCTGGGCTCAAGTGATCCACTCACCTCAGCCTCCCAACATGCTGGGATTACAGGCATGCCGGGCCCAGTTCATTAATTCTAATGAACCTTGAGGCATCAGAAAAATGATTTCAAACTGGTTTTGAGTTAAGGTAGTGTGGTAAATATAGACATTTTATTTCATTGCTCTTCTCTATTTGTGATGAATAATCTGACTGTATTAGTCATGGCTCTCCAAAGAAACAATCTGTGTATAAATACACACACACACAAACACACATGCACAGAGAGAGAGAGAGAGAGAGATTTGTTTACTGTAAGAAGTTGGCTCATGTGATTATGGAGGCTGTAAAATCCCATGATCTGCAGTCGGCAAACTGGAGACCCAGCAGAACAAATGGTATGGTTCCATTCTGAGTCTCTGAATACCTGAGAAACAAGAGAGCTGATAGTGTAAGTTCCAGTCTGAGTCCAAAGACAGGAGAAGGCCAGTGTCCTAACTTGAATACAGTCAGGCAGACAGAGTGAATTTTTCCTTATTCAGCCTTTTGTTCTCTTCAAACCTTCAACAGACTGGATAAGGCTCACCAACATTGGGAAAGACAATCCACTTTACTCAGTCTACCCATTAAAATGTTAATATCATCCAGAAACATTCTCGCAAACACACCTAGAGGGACGTTTAACCAAATACAGTGATGAGCAAGCCACACGATGATATTTTGGTCACTGATGGACTGCATTAAGAAAGTGGTCCCATAAGATTATAATGGAGATACAAAATTCCTATTGCCTATGGATGTCATAGCTGTCTTAATATCAAAGTGGAACACATTATGACTCACATGTTTGTGGTGATGCTGGTGTAAACAAGCCTATTGTGCCATCAGTTGTATAAAAGTATGACACATAAAATTATGTACACTACATAATAGTAGACAATGATAATAAACGACTGTGTTACTGGTGTATTCACTATACTATACTTTTTATCATTACTTTAGAGTGTACTCCTTTGACTTATTTTTTTTAAGTTAACTGCAAAATTGCCTTAGGCAGGTCCTTCAGCAGGTATTCCAGAAGACATTGTTGTCATAGGCGATGAGAGCTCCATGGGTGATACTGGCCCTTACAACCTTATAGTGGGATAAGATGTGGAGGTAGAACACAGTGGTCGTAATGATCCTGACCCTGTGTAGGCCTGGGCTAATGTGTGTTTGTGTCTTAGTTTTTAACAAAAACGTTTAGAAAGTAAAAAATAAAAATGAAACGTTTTTAAAATAGAAAAAAATCTTTAGATAAGGACACAGAAAAATGTTTTGTGTAGCTGCTAAGTGTTATTACAAGTTTAAAAAAATTGAAAGTTTATGAAGTAAAAATGTTACAGTAAGCTAAGGTCAATTTATTATTGAAGAAGAAAAATGTTTTAAAATTAGTGTAGCCTAAGTGTACAGTGTTTATAAAGTCTACAGAGATGTACAGGAAGGTCCTAGTCCTTTGCATTCACTTACCGCTCACCCACTGATTCACCCCGAGCAACATTCAGTCCTGCAAGCTCCATTCATGTAAGTGCCCTATACAGGTATGCCACTTTTTATCTTTCATACCATATCATTACTGTACCTTTCCTATGTTTAGATACACACAAATGCCACTGTGTTACAATTGCCTACAGTATTCAGCCCAGTTACCTACTGTACCGGTTTGTAACCTAGGACCAATCAGTAGGCTATACCATACAGCCTAGGTATGTAGTAGTCTAGGTATGTAAAACAAACATGCTTAAAACCTAACTTGAGGTCCTATCCAAGGGAAAAACATGCTTTTTTTGTGGCATGTTTTATCTGAAAAGTTTTTTTAACTATATTATTTCAGCTAAACTCTTTTTCTAATCATTTAGCAATAACACTCATAATTTGAGGATAGACGTCATTGTGTTAAATCAAAACAGTATGTGGTCAGCACCAGTATACTTGCGGGGGTATGCACCCAGGTAGAAGTTAATCATTATGCTCTTAAAGACCGTTAGAAAAGTAATCTGAGAGTTAGTTTTATAGTTTTTTAGTTAGTTTCTTGTGAAAGCCATTATAGAGCATAGTGAAAAGGAGGGAAGTGAAAAAGGTCTCAGGGAATTAGGTATACATGTTAGCTAAATGGCATTTCACTCTGAGATCTAAGTTAACACTTGATTTCTGGGTTTTTGGTTTTACATGCCAAACAATGAGGCTGTTATACTTTTTAAATAATCTATGCAATGCAATTCATCTGTTTTCATATATTATCTGAGTTCATTGTGAAAAGTTCAACCTATTTTTTGAAAAAGCTGATATTTTAGAGATCAGAGTTTAAAAAGTTTAGTGGGAAGATGATTAGGATAGAAAAACTAACTGTTGGATACTATGCTTATTACCTGGGTGATGAAATAATACATACATCAAACCCCCGTGACATGCAATTTATCTGTATAACCAACTTGCACATGTACCCCTGAAACTCAAAAAAATTTTAAAAACTTTAAAGCTATGTAAGCAACACAGAAAACAAACAAGAACACATCAAGGTGACATGACATGGAAACTCCATTTCACTCTTGAGTCACTTTCAATCGGATTTTATGACCAATAAGAATGACCACAAAAATAACTATGTGAGAAAAGGCAATCATTAATTAGCTAGATTTAACCATTCCACAATGTATATGTACTTCAAAACATCATGTTATACACAGAAACATACAATGTTATCTTTCAATTTAAAAAATAATGGGAAAAAATACAGATATCTTCTACTATTTCCTACTGAAACACAATGGTCAAGTCTAAAATATTTTTTCTGATTCTTCAATATTCTACCTTCCAGAGTAGATAAGATAGGGCCTCTATGTGATTTCTAAAGTCATTTGTTGTTTTAAGTTGACAAAATCACAAAGTTAGGTTAACCTCAATGAGCTTAATGTGTTACAGGGAATATGTAATGCTTCTGAATTTGAAAAATCTTATAAAATTTTTTATGCAAATACGTATGTAAATCAAAATACATAATACAAAATACATGACATTCTCTTCCTATCCATGTGGAATAAAATTTCAACTCTTTAAACTGATCTACAAGGTCTTTTATGATAGACCCTCCTGTGTCTCCAATCTAGTTTCTTCCTTTAAGGAAAAAAAAAAAAAAATTCCTCAAAAAATATAACTCTTGTTTCCTTGAAAGGGAAGGATCTCTCAATATTGCTACTAAAACGAAACATAACAAAACAAACACACACAGAATTTTTTTAAAATAAACCTCTCTTGGTGGTTTCTTCTCTTTAATTAGAACTTTAACAATACCCTTACATAGAATATTTCCCAGTATTCCCTGTCTCCAGGGTTCCTCATACCATCAGCTTACCAAACCAACTCCACTGTTATTCAATGTCTGAGCATCATTTTTTGTTCTTTTATAATATATATCAAAATTTGCCATATTCAATCACTACTTCCCAATTCTTATTTTAATAACCACTTGGTAGCATTTGACCTCCGCCTTATATTCTTCCATCTCGTAGATTTTATGACACCATTTTCTCTGGGTTTTCCTCCCACCTCACAGGCTCTTCTTTTCAATCTGATTTGTTGATCTCTCACAAACCTCTACATGTTGTTTGCTCCATGGTTCAGCTCAAGGGCCACATCTCCCTTCTAACTGCACTCTCCTCTTCCGTGATCATATCCAGTCCTGTGACCATGTATCATCTAGTGAGTGATAACTTCCAGATATATATCACCTGATTCTCCCCAATCTTCCCTACCTTGTTGATGACACTACCACCCATGCAATGTGTCAAGCCTCACTCTACAATCAGCCTTCTTCTCATTCTCTCATCCTTCACTGCAAGTCCTATTGGTTCTGCTGTGTGCACTGAGACCATCTTGGTTGGATTCACCATCATCACTCATCTTGACTATTGCAAAAGATGGATTCCCTTCTTTTAGTCTTAATTTCCTGCAAGTCTGGCCCTTTAAAACCTAAATTAGTCAGATTAGCTTCTGCTTAAAATCTCCTAAAGTCTTCCCATTATACTTTGAATAAAATCCAATCTGTATGCCATAGCTCAACAAAAGTGACAACTGCCTCTTGAACTTCAGCTTATACTCCTCCCCTCCCACTCACTAAGATCTGCCACAGAGTCTTCTTCATGTTCCTGGAGTACCTAGTGTGTGTCTTCCTTAAGGCCTTCCTACTCCTCATTTCCTCTGCTTGGAATGTTCTTGCTCTGGCCTTTCACAATTTGGCCTCATCTCATCATTCAGTCTCCAGTCAGATGTTTCCTCCATACACAGGTCTTTTCTGACAATTCTCCTTAAAACACTCCAGTCACTGTCATGTTATTCCTGTTTTGTTCACTGTCCTTACTGTGTTAAAAGTTATCTTTATTCATTTTTTTACTTTTTTATTTGTCTTCCTTTTGCTAGCTCTATGAGGGCACACATCTTAGTTTTCTAATTCCATACTTCCTGAACAATTGCTAGCATGCAGATGGCCCTTAGTAAATGGGAGATGTTAAACGATTGTATCTACATAACATAAAGCCACCGTATCATGTTATATCATTCTTCCCCAAAAGGCTAAGATACCCAGAGTGTGGGCCTACCAAGGTCATTCCCTGTTTTTGTTGTTGTTGTTTGTTTTGTTTTGGTATTTTAGGGTGTCTTAGGAATAACTCTGATAGCACAGTCACAGTGAGTGTGCTGGGCCCAGGACTCTTGGTTTTAATGTGTATTTATTTGCTCCAGCTGCCAAAACAAAGTACCACAAATTGGGTGGCTTAAACAACAGAAATTTGTTGTCTCATAGTTCTGGAGGCTAAAAGTCTGAGACCAAGGCATCATCAAGCTTGGTCACTGTGAGAGGTGTTAGGGAAAATCTCTTCTATGCCTCTCTCCCAACTCCTGTGGTTTGCTGTCAATCTTTGCTGTCTCTCACCTGATCTCTGCCTTTGTGTTTGTGTGGCATTCTCCCTGTGTGTGTCTGTCTCCACTTTTTCCTTTTGCATAAGGACACAAGTCATACTGGATTAGGAGCCCATCCTATTTCAGTATGACTTCATCTTCACTACTTACATCTGTAATGACTCCACAAATGAGGTCACATACTGAGGTAATAAGAATTAAGACATCAACATAAGAATTTTAGGGAGATGTAAATATTCCTGGAAAGCAAATAGAGTTCTTCCTAAAGAAAAGTGTAGGAAACTATGATTTGAGAACATGACCCTACTTTAATTTTATTAAATTATTAAGGATATTATAGGTGTATTCCTTAAAACACAGATGTGCTTTATAAATTCATATCTTGTGGTTTAAATGTACCAAAAGGAGCTTTATATTCTATGGCAATTTTCAGAGTTAAAATGTTAGTTTGCTCTTTATCTACTTTTGTGGCTGCTACAAGGAATTTAGATCCACTATACTGATAATTCACACAGAAAAAAAGAAAATATAGGTATTAATCATCTCAAAAAATAAAACCTTCCATATTCTGTGGACTATAAATTAGTCTGATTAGTGTAGCAAATAGAAATGTACACGCTAAGCCACACACACTAATTGTAGCCATCATTCAGCAAAATAAGTTCTTTTCCATTTACAGTAGAAAGGAGAGGGAAAATGGAAAACAGGGCTATTCTGATGGTGTGCAGTCAGATATGGAATATTAATGCTTTGGAATAATAATGGGATTAGAAGACAGGCTGAGGCAGCAGTAGAAAACTAGGACTCAGGGATAACTAAAGTGAAGGAAAATGATATCCAAATAATAATTGGATCTGTGCCCCTAGGTATCAGTCAAGACCACTTTCCCGAATGTGATTTTTTTCTAACAATTTCTTGATTCAACCCAACAGTTTATTTTTTAACAACACTAATTTCTAATAAATAGAATCTACAGATCTCTGAGAATACATTCCTATAAAACATAGATAAGGAAGGAAGAAAATTGCATCTTCAATTTTGGTCTGTGTCTTAAACAGGAGGAATATTTTAAGGTCATATTTTCATACATGTTACATAGGAATACTATGTTTTGTATTAATTTGCCAGGGTAGGCTAACAACTATTGCAAATAATTCCTAAATCTCAGTGGTTTAACATAAGAAACATTTATTTATCAGTTAAATCGCATCTCAGTGCAGACCAGCAAAGAGCTGTGCAGTTATTCAGGGGCCAGGATCCTTTTGACCGGTAGCTTTCCCATTTCCTAAGGCCTCAGAGTCTTCTCACAGCTCTTGTTCACCTGGTGAGGCAAGAGAGTGAGCAAAAAGTATTACCCAGGATATTCTTATATACCAGGACTCTAAGTGGCAAACATCACCTTTACTCACATTCATGGACCAGACCTCAGTCACGTGACCCCACCCCACTGTAAAGGAGGCTGCAATTTAAAGTCTACTTCTCAACCTAAGAGGAAAAAGGAAGAGAAATTTAACAACCTATAGCAGTTTCCCTGTTACACACTAGAATCATAGTAATTCTATATTTCTCTTAATCACAGTGGGTGGGAGATAATAGATAAATAGATAGATAGACAAACACAGAAAAGCATGTGTGGAGGGGTTCTTACCATGTAAATATCCAACTTAAGTTTCTTCAGTTATTTTAGAAATATTTATTTGCACATAAAAATGTAATGGAAAATCTGACAGTGAAGAGGCTTGCCATTGCTTAAATTCATGTTTTCATAAGCCTTTTCATTTGAAAATAATACAAAATTTTCATGGAAATGATTGATAATGCATGCTTCTAGTTATTTTAGATAGCCTTTTCCCCAATTCACCCTATAAGTGAAGTTTTGTTAGCCTGAGCTGCTTTAAGATGGCAAAAATCTCAAATGTGCTAATGCTAAGAGCACTATGTATCAGTGCATTATATTTGCACTGATCAGTATTTCATCCTACTTTTTTTTCCCTTTTCACAACACTTATAATTAACTAAATAATCTGTGCTTCTTTCCCCTAGGAACTATCTTTGTTAATGTTGCTGAGATTTTGTCAGCTTGTGTGAATGGAAAGCAATAGGTGCATTATAGCCTATCTGAATGTTGCTTAGAGAAATGGAAAGATTGGAAAAGTCTTCTTGCTAGGGACTGGTATTATTTCTTGAAGGTCAACAGTAATGTTTGGTTTCTAGAAGAAAGGAGTCTTGATGGATTTTTACCATGGAAACCTTTACATGTAGAAATATGTTGCCATGTGTACCCCAGAGACACAGATCTATTCCACCATGATCATAGCCAACCAGCAGAAAAATTATATAATGGAAGTCTTACAACTTTTCTTAGGAGGTGTCATGCCCCTCTGAGGCATTGCTGGAGAAATTACAGTTCCATAATGAGACTCATAATTCATGTCAGTCCCAAGCCTTTTCATTCATTTATAAATGTTTTAGAGCTCTATGATTCATAATTCCATAAGCTGGCTTTCTTTCAGAACTGTCATGCTCTCATTAATGCCAACCATTCCTGCTTCTCGCCAAGAGACAAGCCCTGCAGTAATATATCATAAAGTTTAGTGCTTTCCTTGAATTGCTATAGTCAAAATTATTTTTCTAGGTACTAAGTTAGTACAAAAGAACAGGTTTTAGAAAAATATTAAATATTGAGAAAGAAATCAGGAAAGCAAAGAAAGATCTCTACCACATCCAAGATGTCATTTTAGAGTTATTTTCCATTTTATCATAATGCACATTTTCTTTATATGTGAGAAATGTTATGCCCTAAGAAAATGATAAACTTTAACATTGAACTGATATGAAATTAAAATGAAATGAGCTATCTAAAGTACAAGGCTTAGAATAAAAGTCTTTTTTGGCAACAATCTTATTTTTGTATTTTATGTCCATCCTAAAAAATAATGTTTACAATGCATTTTCTTTTTTAGAAAACTTCATTCAGTAATTTGTTTTAGTTAATTAAAAGATTAAATATTATTCTATTAAGCAACACAAAGCAGTTCTTAAAACCAGTTGAAGTTATGTAACATAAAACACATGTTGTCGAGTTGCAGGTAACACTTTCATTTGTGATTCATTATCTCCATGTGTTGCTCTTCACTGGCAATATCCTCTCCAAGATTCATTTGCCGTTCTACTCAGCAGGACCAATTTGTTATCTCCTGAATCACAATATGGCACAGCAGTGTGACACTGAAGACATGATCTTGTATTTTATTCAATTCAACAAAATTCAGTGGACCCACCTATTATTTGAAAGTTTCACTGGAGGCTCTATTTTGCTAGTTTCTGAGCCAATTCAGATTCAAGCAGGAAGTTTTTAACAGCTTAGATGCCCCACACAGCTGGGTTTACCACTGGGCTCCTCTGCCATATCTGGAATCCCATGACCCACAGATGACTGCTGTGGGTTTTTGTTATTGATCTTCCTGCTGCCTTACGTTGTTAAAAGACAGCCTGATTTCTTTGCCTGAGTTTTAATCCATTACCTCACTCTGAATCTCGACTTCACATCTAAGCACTCTTCTGCTTAGACTTTCTCCATGATGTGGAATCTCGTGTCAGACCCTAGCTCCAAAACTGGAGCTTTGCTGTTGATGGATATGTATTCTAATAGAGAATATCCTCTCTGTGAGTCCAGTATGGATTACTAGCTGGACACTCTACCACCAAGTTGAAGTGATGATGGTCAGGCTAATTTTCTGTAAGACACAGAGCCTCAGAATCTTTGCTTTTCTAATTGTCTACCTTTTGGCTATGGATCCAAGGAAGAAAGCATTGTTTTGTGAATTTTATGTTTTTCTATTTTACTATGAGTCAAATTATACAAAAATTGTATGTTTCTGAATATAGGAAAGAAGAAGGTAAAGATGAAAAAAAAATTTCTGTTTTCACCATGGCCTCAGGAAAAAACAACAGTGGGGAGAAGAACAGAGAACAGGAGAAACATGGATTCCGCAGATAAGAAGCAAATTAGAAGTTTGTTCTAGTATCCCTAAATTATTTCCAGTCAATTCTCTTTTTTTCTCTTCAGAATAGAACAAATAATAATTTTTTAAAAATCTAACTTAGAAAATATACTAGTAAGCAACTGGGGAGATAGTGCTTAACATCAGAGTGGAGCCTTTACTCTAATTTTAGCTTGATTCTCTTTACTTTATTCTCCTTATGCATTAACATTGTAAGCTAAGCAATAATGTTTTCAATTAATCCCAAATATGTTACTGTAGTCTATCAGTTGAATTTATTTTAGCAGTTACCTAGTGGATAACTAATAAGTTAATTGAGGGCTTATGATAGTCTAGGAAAGTTTCTAAACATTTTATGCATATGAAATACTTTGCTCTCCTTTAGTCTACATGAGGTATTGTCATCATTCTCATTTTACAGATAAGAAATGTAAGGCACAAAGAGGTTAAGGAACTTATACAAGTTTGCACATCTATTATGTGATAGTACAGATTTGAATGCTGGTGGCCTGTCACCACAGTCTACATTAAATTCTGTGGCCATGCACATACCGTATTTGTACATATTAGAATTTATCTTAATGGTTCTAATACTAAACATCAATGACTAAAGAAACAGAGTATATCTACTGCACAATGTATGCAAATGTCTGTTTGTAAATACTTGAAGCACTGCTGCTTTGCATGCAAAACTTTGGCACTTTTTGCAAATAAGGCAAATTCACATTTCACATTTCATGGTAATTTTTATTCATTTTACTCTTCAAACAAGCTCTCTTTCTTATTTTAATAGGAAATGATAAATTTATCATGCAATTCAGCAGTGTTTTTTAAAAGTGTGTTCCATGGAACTTGTATCTCAAAATCCAATATTCAGATTCTTAGATTTCACCCCAAATCCTCTGTACAAGAATCTGAGGTGGAGCCTAAGAATCTACATTTTTACAAGTTCCTATGGTGTGTCTAATGCTTCTAGAGTTTGATTCAGAGGGTGCAGAGATTCCTGGCAGGGTTTCAATTTATCATTACTGCCTGCTGTAATTTAGACTAATTAGATAGAATACATTAACTTTCCACTCTTGAGTCCTAATTATTTACCTAAGACATACAACCTATTTAAGTGACTTCCGAACAATTCATACAACCTTGACCTCTCCTATCCAGATCACAAAAATATATATAATAATGAAAATTCACAATCTTGTGGCCAACCCAAGATTATCCAATGAGTAAAATCCAACATTTTAGTCATAAGTAAAAATATTTCCCTCACTGCCTCAGAAGACACATCATTTATAGTTTCCTCCTTCAAGCTTTTTTTTTTTAAGTTTAATTTACCTTGAATTAATTCTTGGCTAAGCACTGACTCTAAATATTTTATAGCCTGCTTTCTGCATTTGTCTTAAATCTAGGTTTTTTCCCCTAGTGATTCTTCTGAGTAAAGCTTTTTAAATTTTTCTGAAAAGTTTAAAAGTATTTTGAGCAGAATAGTTTCCCACCAAGTTTATTTCCTCCCATTGTATATTACATTATCTAACTAACTTCATTCCTGCTTAGCCGTAAAGTCAACTAGTCTTAGTTAAAGTCAATTCTAAAGTCAGGAGATACTATAATCAACAGAGCACTGGACCACAGCCCGCTAAAATTTCTGAAAACAAGGCTTCCTATACATAGTCCAATTGGTATGCAGAATAAGTGATGAATGCTAGAATCCCAAACAATTGCTGTGAGGGGGGCTGAAACAGATGTTACAACTAAATATTTGAAAAGTAACACAGAAAGGACATACTGAGAGGCAATTGTGAATGATGCAGATTATTTATGAACTGCCAAGAAAAATAAGAAGAGGAACAGATCTTCCAGGTAATATCAGGGTTAACATGATTAATTTTGAAAGAGGCACTGGTCAAATCTAAGGCATTATTAAGTAGAAAATAGTGCTGAGCATAAAGCACAGTCCTCACAATCATTCAGAAAAGAATACAACATGAGAATATATTTTGTGAACCATGAGGTCTGTGAAGGCTTTATTATTATTATTATTATTATTATTATTATCATCAGTAGTAGTAGTATACATTGAAAGAACAAGTAGTCAAACATTGAACCTTTCAACCTAGTGTTAAATTTGTATTTCAATATAGGTCACATTGGCAATTTTAAGGAATTGTTTTATGTCTTTAATCACATTGACATATCATTACAAATGTTGATTAAAATAGATTGACCATTATGTGACACAACTGGAATTCTCTTAGAGATTTGGGAAGGTAATTAATGAAATTTAACCCTAGATATAGTGCTTCCAGCAATTTTTTATTGGGTTAGAGAAGTGTTTCTTTCAAAGGCTTTACCTTTTATATCAATGGTAAATATGAATTATATATAAATGGTAAATATAAATATGAATTTTGAAAAGATGTCACCATTATACTATTAATATAACATGTTACATTCAGAGCCTATTAGCTTGTGATAAAGTCACTTAATTCCAGTAACATCTGTAATGGAGTAAGTAGATAATTTTTGGCAACATCTAGTAATACAAACATATTTACTTATATTACATCATTGTAAAATATTCTTGTTAATGAAATGAATTATCTGCATTGAGGGAGTATACAAGATGCATGTTTATTATAACCTATAATTTTGAAACAAATGGTTGCCATTAAAAAATTTATTTTCTGAGAGAAGACCCAAATAAATAAAAGTGAAAATCAGGACATTACAATTGATAGAACAGAAATACAAAGGGTAATAAGAGACTACTATGAACAATTATACAACAACAAATTAAATAAATTAGAAGAAATGGGTAAACTCCTGGACACATACAACTTACCAAGATTGAAACATAAATAAATAGAATATCTGAACAGATCAATATGAATAAGGACATAAAAGTGGTAATAAAAAGCTTCCTATCAAAGAAAACCTTAGAATCTTATGGCTTCACTGTTGAGTTCCACCAAACATCAAACATCTAGAGACTAATTATTACCGATCCTTCCCAAACATTTTCACGAAATTGAACAGGAGGTAATACTTCCAAACTCTTTTATGAGGCCAGTATTATGAGGTTAGAGCCAGATGAAGACACTACAAAAAAAACTAAAATTACAAGACAGTATGCCTGATGAACATATGTGTAAAAATCCTCAACAAAATACTAACAAACTGAATTGAATAGCACATTAAATTCAACAGCACATTATTCACAATGATCAAGTGGACTTTATCCTACGGATGCAAGAAGAGTTAAATAAATGCAACTCTATAAATGTGATACAACACATTAACAGAATGAAGGAGAAAAAACATATAATCACGTCAATAAATGCCAACAAATTTTTGACAATATTCAACACACTTTTATGATTAAAAAAAAGCTCTCAACAAAGCAGATATAGAGGAATGTACCTCAACACAGTAAAGATCATATATGACAGACTCATAGCTAACATCATACTCAATGGGGGAAGGTTGAAACATTTTAATCTAAGATCAGGCACAACACAAAGATGCCCACTTTTACCTCTTCTATTTAACATTGTATCAAAAGTCCTAGCCAGGGCAATTAGGTAAGAGAAAAAAACAAAAGCCATCCAAGTTGGAAAGGAAGAGTTAAATTGTTTCTGTTCGTAGATGACATGATCTTATATTCAGAACACCTTAAAGAATCTATCAAAAAACTGTTAGAACTGATAAACACATTCTGTAAAGTTACAGAAGACAAAATCAACATACAAAATAAATAGCGTTCATATATACTAACAGCTAACTATCTGAAAAAGAAATCAGGAAAACAATCTCATTTACAATAGCTAAGAAAAGAAACAATAAAATACATAGAAATAAATTTTAATCAAAAGTGAAAGACCTGTATGCTGAAAGCTAAAAAACATTGATGAAATAAATTGAAGAAGACATAAGAAAATGGGAAGATACTCCATGTTCATGAATTGGAAGAATTCATAATGTTAAAATGTCCAAACTATTCAAAATGATCTATAGATTCAATGTTAATTTCAACCAAAATTCTAAAGAGATTTTATATAGAAACAGAAAAATAATCCTAAAATTTGCATGAAACCACAGAAGACCCCAAACAGCTAAAGGAATCTTGAACAAAAAACAAAGAACCCACAAGAAACAAACAAAAGAAACAAAGCAGGCCGGGCTGGGTGGCTCATGCCTCTAATCCCAGCACTTTGGGAGGCTGAGGTGGGCGGATCACCTGAGGTCAGGAGTTCAAGACCAGCCTGGCCAACATGGTGAAACCCTGCCTCTACTAAAAATACAAAAATTAGCTGGGCATGGTGGTGCAGGCCTGTAGTTCCAGGTACTCGGGAGGCTGAGGCAGGAGAATCACTTGAACCCGGGAGGCGGAGATTGCAGTGAGCCGGGATCACACCATTGCACTCCAGCCTGGGCAATAAGTGCAAAATTGTCTCAAACAAACAGAAAGAAAGTTACAGAGACTGCACTACCTGACTTCAAAATATACTACAAAGACATAGTAATCAGACAATGTGTATTGGCATAAAAACAGATATATAGCCTGATGGAACAGACTAGAGAGCCCAGAAATAAATTAATATATTTACAACCAACTCATTGTTGACTAAGTTATCCAGAACACTAATGGGGAAAAGACTGCCCCTTCAATAAATGATGTTGGAAAAGCTGCGTATACACATGCAGAAGAATGAAATTAGGCCCTTATCTCACACCACATACAAAAATAAACTCAAAATGGATTAAAGACTTAAACAAAAGACCTGACATTGTAAAACTACTAGAAGAAAACATAGGGGAACATCTCTATGACATGGGTCTGCGTAATAATTTTTTTGGATATAAACAAAGCACAGGCAACAAACGCAAAAATAGACAAATGGTAGTACATTAAACTAAAAGTCTTTTGCACCACCAAGGGAAAAAAATCAGCAGAGACAACCTGTGGAATGGGAGAAAATATTTGCAATCCATGTATCAGATAAAGTGTCAATTAATATCCAAAATATATTTAAAACTCAATAGCAAGAAAGCAATCCAATTAAAAATGGACAAAAGGCCTAAATAGACATTGCTCAAAAGAAGACACACAAATGGCAAACAGGTATATAAAAAATGTTCAACATAACTAATCATTGGAAGAATGTAAATTAAAACCACAATGAGATATCACCTTATACCTGTTGGAATAGCTATTATCAAAAAAGAAAGATAACAAGTGTTGGCAAGAATGTGAAGGGAAAAAAACCCTTGTACACTGTTGATAGCAATGTAATTTAGACAGCCATTATGGAGAACAGTATGAAGATTTCTCAAAAAAACTAAAAATAAAATTACCATATGATCCAGTAGTCTCACTACTGGTTATATATCAAAGGAAATTACATTGGTATGTCAAAGAGATATCTATTCTCCCATGTTTATTTTGCCTTATGAATAACAACCAAGATATGGAATTGACTTTAGTGTCCATCAGCAGATGAGTGAATAAAGAAAATGTAGTATATATATACCATGTAATACTATTTAGCCATAAAAAGAAGGAAATTCTGTTATTTCCTTCAATATGGATGACTCTGGAGGCTATGATGTTAAGTGAAACAAGCCAGGCACAAAGAGCATGTTCTCACTTCTATGTGGAATCTAAAATAGTTAACCTCATAGAAGTAGGGAGTAGAAAGATGGTTACCAGGGGCTAGGACAGTGGGAAGAGAGGGGGTTGAGAAAATATTGGTCAAAGGATTTAAAATTTCAGTTAGGTAGGAGGAATAAGTTCAAGAGATCTCTTGTATAGCATGATAACTATAGTTAATAACTATATATTTATTGTATTCTCAGAATGCAAAAATAAAACATTTGAACTCCTGGAAACAAAGAGTAGAATGGTGATTATCCATGGTTGGGGGCTGGAGATGGGGAAAGAGAAGATGTTGGTCACAGAATACAAAGTTTCAGTTAGACAAAAAATAGTCCTATTTTTAGTTCTAGTAAACATTTTACTGGTCCATTGTGCTACACGGTGACCATATTTAATAATATTATATAGTATATTTCAAACTTGCTAAAAGATTGGATTTTAAATATTTCACCACAAAAAACAATTAGTAGATGAGTTGATAGATATGTTAATTAGCTTGATTTAATCTTGATTTAACTTATACAATGTATGGATGTATCAAAACATCATATTGTACCCCATATAAATACAATTACTATTTGTTAATTAAAAATTTTAAAAGGTAGGTGTTTTGAAACACTAAGTTTTTAGGGCAGTTTGTAATAAAGCAATGGCTGATGTCCTAATGGTCACTGTGTTCCCCAAAGTGTTTATGCTGGCTGTATTGCTTTATTATTACATAATTTAATTAAATATTACTTCAAAAGGATGAGAAAAACAATAATTTCCTAGTAAATTTTGCATCTGTCCTTCAGAATCCACTCTAATAACGAATTAACTGCTCCCTTAAGGGCCCAGATTTAAAAAGATACAATTCTGACCTAGCTATTCAAAACCCTCCTTTTTGTCAGAGGCTACTTGTCTATTTTCTGACCTAAAACTTCTTTGAAGTCATCAAGCTCATTCTTATGGTTACCTACCTGGGACTTAGATTTGAATAGAATGTTTCAGAGTTTCTAGCTTTCTGGATCTTCTTTCAGCAGTGTCTGGCCACCACCAATCACGTTCCCACTAACACACCATACACACTGAACTCGAATTATTTTGATCAGAACTGAAATGACACCTGCTCAAATGCTTGGGTCTTTTATTTTGTACAGCTCAATTCCTTGCTCTTCACTTTCTTCCTTTGGCCGAAACTGTGATGAACTTCTCCCTGGTAAGGAAATCTAAGACTAATAATAGCTTATTTAGCAGACAAGCTCCATCCTCAGTGGCCAGGGATATTTGAGAGTCTTATTTATAATCAAGACATACCTTTAAATCATATCCTAATATTTAAGCATTTTACTGAATTAGATAACAACTCAGTTAAATAATCTATACTTGTACTATTGAAACACATTAAGCAACTCACAATTTAGATTTTTTTAAATTGGTATTTTTTTTCTCCTTCCTTCCTTCCTTCCTTCCTCTCTCTCAAAAATGGATCACTTCTGTTCACATTCCACTGGGGAGGACTGGTCACATGGTCCTACTCGGATGCAAAGAGAATTTGGAAGTATAATCATTATCTGGGCAATTGCTTCACAACTCTAAACTATGGGAAAGGAAGCCCAAATTTTGGTGGTCAGTTGGCTGTCTCTGTCTAAGAGACAAAAATCTCTTTAAAAAGTCTCTGCTAAGACCAACAGTCTCAGCTTTCCATAGATATACAAAAACTCTTCTTTTGTTACTACTTCAGTTTTAACTCTTGTGTTCAGTGTACGCTAAAGTAATGTAGAAAATTTAGAAAACAATATTCAAGAATCTGTAGTTTATCCACTTCTTAGAAAAGACACTTCAACAACTAAATAATCTTTCAAAGTACTTTGTATTTCTGCTTTTTAGTCCTATATTCTTAAATTATAAAATAATTTAGCAACTAAGTTGTGAGTTCTAATGTTAATTATTCTCTTGTGATGCATTTCATCTCAGCTAGGATATATGTTCCCAGCTCATTAACATTTCCTGGTTATTAGCATTTCCCATTAAACTTCCTCAATAGGTCAAGTCTACGCTGATTTCAATGTAGTTGCCTGTGAATACCATAAAGAATGGTAACGGAAAAAATATATAGAATCAGAATTACTCTGCAAAGAGGCCCTAATTAGGTTCTCTCTATTCATAGAAATAGATCTTTTATCAGTGACAACACAATGCAATTAGGAAAGGTCTCTTGTAACTTGTCGTGGGTGTAGTCAGCTGATAGTAATGTTACTTTTAGCAAACACTTCAGTAAACAGTGTCTCATCAGTTTTATTGTTATAATTCCTTCTCATAAGAATTGCCATCTAATTCAATATTTAGAACTAAACTATGTTAATACCAATGGCTTTACAGTTAACTCCAACTTTTTAAAAATTTGAAACTTCACTTTGTGGCTTTTTGAAGCATATTTCGTACACTTATTAAACGCCTTCTAACAGACCTTCTATTTATCTAATACTTTAAGGATGTGTTGTTCTGCATGGAAATAACATATTGAGAACAATGGTACTGGTATTGCAATTAGGGCTGACAAAATAGCTTTTCATCTTTTTCATTTAATATTTATAACACTGTTGTGAGGCTCACAGTATGACTTGCCAACAGAAACACAACTGATCAGTAAAAGAACTAATTTTAAGTTCAAGTCATATATCCCCAAAAAGTAAGTAGATCTTTGCATTATGATGACCATTTAAGTTTTTTTATAATGCATAAACCTGAAATAATTTGAGAGTCATGAAGCTGAGTTATTAATAGCAAGTGCATAGAAATATATCAGTAAATATGTAAAGCTTCAATCAAAACTAAGGCTCGACAGCCTGGGCAACATAACAAAAAGAAATTACAACTTATCTACAAAAAGATTAGATGTGGTGGTGCGTGCCTGTAGTCCTAGTTATTTAGGAGGCTAAAGCGTGCGGATCACTTGAGCCCAGGACGTCAAGGCTTTAGTGAGCTATGATTGTGCCACTGCACTCCAGCCTGGGCAACAGAGCAAGATCCTGTCTCCAAAAGAAAAGACTTGACATGCTAATTACCTGCATGAAATCAGTAATGAGGAGGACATTGTGTATGGAGTCCATGAGGGAATTGAAATACATGGGACAGAGGGAACAGAGGGGAAGAAAGCAGTAAAAAAAGAGACTAGAGCAGCTAAAGGAGACCTAACTCTGAGTCTGGCAGAGAAATTTAGACTTACTAACGAGAGAGTAGCAAATCAATATGAATTCTTGAGATACAAGTATTCAGGGAAAGTGCTTTGAAGAAGAGGGAACTTGTCAGTGGACTTCGTGATTGCCTGAAAATAAAAAGGCCAAAGTCAGCCAGTCTGTAGCCACCAGGTTGAGATGTGAAGAAAATTTAGACACTGTGGCAATGGAGTGAAGCAAATGATCAACCTAGGCTCAGGACTATATTGGACTTAAGGAGTAAATGACAGTAAAATATTAAAGACAGAGCCCCAGAGTTTTAGCCAAGGGGCCAGAAAAATGTGAGATTTAAGGAGCGACTTGTTTAAAAAAATAAGGTTGAAGTCTAATAGTCAAATGTCAACTTAGTGATGTCAAAATAAATACCATGTTTCTTCCAATTCTGTGAAGAAACTCATTGGTAGATTGATGGGGATGGCATTGAATCTATAAATTACTTTGGACAGTATGGCCATTTTCACGATATTGATTCTTCCTATCCATGAGCATGGAATGTGCTTCCATTTGTTTATGTCCTCTTTTATTTCATTGAGCAGTGGTTTGTAGTTCTCCTTGAAGAGGTCCTTCACATCCCTTGTAAGTTGGATTCCTAGGTATGTTATTGTCTTTGTAGCAATTGTGAAAGGGAGTTCATTCATGATTTGGCTCTCTGTTTTTCTGTTACTGTTGTATAGGAATGCTTGTGATTTTTCCACACTGATTTTGTATCCTGAGACTTTGCTGAAGTTTCTTATCAGCTTAAGGAGATTTGGGGCTGAGATGATGGGGTTTTCTAAATATACAATCATGTCATCTGCAAACAGAGACAATTTGACTTCCTCTTTTCCTACTTGAATACCCTTTATTTCTTTCTCTTGCCTGATTGCCCTGGCCAGAACTTCCAACACTATGTTGAATAGGAGTGGTGAGACGGGGCATCCCTGTCTTCTGCCAGTTTTCAAAGGGAATGCTTCCAGTTTTTGCCCATTCAGTATGATTTTGGCTGTGGGTTTGTCATAAATAGCTCTTATTATTTTGAGATACATTCCATCAATACCTAGTTTAATGAGAGTTATTAGCATGAAGGGCTGTTGAATTTTGTTGAAGGCCTTTTTTGCATCTATTGAGATAATCATGTGGTTTTTGTTGGTTCTGTTTATGTGATGGATTATGTTTATTGATTTGCATATGTTGAACCAGCCTTGCATCCCAGGGATGAAGCCAACTTGATCATGGAGGATAAGCTTTTTGATGTGCTGCTGGATTTGGTTTGGCAGTATTTTATTGAGGATTTTCGCATTGATGTTCATCAGGGATATTGGTCTAAAATTCTCTTTTTTTGTTGTGTCTCTGCCAGGCTTTGACATCAGGATGATGCTGGCCTTATAAAATGAGTTATGGAGGATTCCCTCTTTTTCTATTGATTGGAATAGTTTCAGAAGGAATGATACCAGCTCCTCTTTGTACCTCTGGTAGAATTCACCTGTGAATCCGTCTGGTCCTGGACTTTTTTTGGTTAATAGGCTATTATTTCCTCAATTTCAGAGCCTGTTATTGATCTATTCAGAGATTCAACTTCTTCCTGGTTTAGTCTTGGGAGGGTGTATGTGTCCAGGACTGTATCCATTTCTTCTAGATTTTCTAGTTTATTTTTGTAGAGGTAGTTATAGTATTCTCTGATGGTACTTTGTATTCTCGTGTGATCAATGGTGATATCCCCTTTATCATTTTTTATTGCTCCTATTTGATTCTTCTCTCTATTCTTCTTTATTACTCTTGCTAGCAATCTATCAATTTTGTTGATGTTTTCAAAAAACGAGCTCCTGGATTCACTGATTTTTTTGAAGGGCTTTTTTATGTCTCTATCTCCTTCAGTTCCGCTCTGATCTTAGTTATTTCTTGCTTTCTGCTAGCTTTTGAATGTGTTTCCTCTTGCTTCTCTAGTTCTTTTAATTGTGATGTTAGGGTGTCAATTTTAGATCTTTCCTGCTTTGTCTTGTGGGCATTTCGTGCTATAAATTTTCCTCTACACACTGCTTTAAATGTGTGCCAGAGATTCTGGTATGTTGCGTCTTTGTTCTCATTGGTTTCAAAGAACATCTTTATTTCTGCCTTCATTTCATTATTTACCCAGTAGTCATTCAGGAGCAAGTTGTTCAGTTTCCATGTAGTTGTGCAGTTTTGAGTGAGTTTCTTAATCCTGAGTTCTAATTTGATTGTACCGTTGTTTGAGAGAATATTTGTTGTGATTTCTGTTCTTTTATATTTGCTGAGGAGTGCTTTACTTGCAATTATGTGGTCAAGTTTAGAATAAGTGCGATGTGGTGCTGAGAAGAATGTACATTCTGTTGATTTGGGGTGGAGAGTTCTGTAGATGTCTATTAGGTCTGCGTGGTGCAGAGCTGAGTTCAAGTCCTGGATATCCTTGTTAAACTTCTGTCTCATTGATCTGACTAATATTGACAGCAGGGGTGTTAATGTCTCCCATTATTATTGCGTAGGAGTCTAAGTCTCTTTGTAGGTCTCTAAGGACTTGCTTTATGAATCTGCATGCTCCTGTATTGGGTGCATACATATTTAGGATAGTTACTTCTTGTTGAATGGATCACTTTACCATTATGTAATGGCTTTCCTTGTCTCTTTTGATCTTTGTTGGTTTAAAGTCTGTTTTATCAGAGACTAGGATTGCAACCCCTGCTTTTTTTTGCATTCCATTTGCTTGGTAGATCTTCCTCCATCCCTTTATTTTGAGCCTATGTGTGTCTCTGCACATGAGATGGGTCTCCTGAATACAGCACACTGATGGTCTTGACTCTTTATCCAATTTGCCAGTCTGTGTCTTTTAATTGGGGCATTTAGCCCATTTATATTTAAGGATAATATTGTTATGTGTGAATTTGATCCTGTCATTATGATGTTAGCTGGTTATTTTGCCCGTTAATTGATGCAGTTTCTTCATAGCTTCATGGTCTTTACAATTTGATTTTTTTTTTTTTTTTTTACAGTGGCTGGTACCAGCTGTTTCTTCCCATGTTTAGTGCTTCCTTCAGGAGCTCTTGTAGGGCAGGCCTGGTGGTGACAAAATCTCTCAGCATTTGCTTGTCTGTAAAGGATTTTATTTCT